>NC_091749.1:30628193-30795693 GCF_043380555.1 Nothobranchius furzeri
CTCTTTAGGATTGAGAGGAGATGCAGGAAGATAATAAACAGAGACAGGACAGAAAAATAGTCAAAAACAAGTTAGTTTTGTACCTGGTGGCTGCAAAAAACAGACACCATTGAAAATAATCAGAAGTGTGGAACATAAAATGAAATTATTCTTTCAATGTTTACAGCAGCAGCAACTGAAGCAGGCTAACAGTAAATATGCAGAAACTACCGTTGTTAAAAGAAATGTGTTTAACTTAGAAAATATGGGCGCAATTTTAATTACTTGCTGATATTTGTGATTTAACTGATAATAAATCATTTTTAAATCATCAAGTGGACTCATTTGGTGTATTTAATATCTGAAATAAGGAATTTCATGAATAAACTATTATGCTGATTCATTCATTACTGTAAAGCAGTCAAAGCATATTATTTTATTATATTAAATTGCTTTAGTTAAAAGATTAATTACATAATGTAATTCTAATGAATCTTTAAAGTGAATACATGATTGTATGAGAAAGAATAAGATTCTTTTATTAAGGTTAAGGTTTCTATCCTTTGTCTGGAGTCTTCTGACGAAGCACAGATTCTGTTATGACTGTACCTCCCGGTTGCGAGGTCACGAGCAATGTGTTATCTGGTTTGGAGACCAGAGAGTCACCTGTGGCACACTGATGAAGTGGACAGTGTTTTAACCTTTGCATTTCATTGCTTTCTTCACCTTCATGGTGGATGGCTGCTTATACTGAGCCAGGATCCTCTGGAGGTTTATTCCTGTTAAAAGGGAGTTTTCCTCTCCACTGTCGCTATATGCTTGTTTAGTATGAGGAAATGCTGTAAAGAATCTGACACTAGTCAGTGACTTTATGCAACATTTATGCTGGGTTTCTTATATAGGAACCTTTTTACTAATTGATCCTCAGTCAGCACCTAGTTTTACCTCTGCTGGTCACACTAAATTCAGCTTTTTGCCTGGTCGTATCCGGTTTGCAGGATTTCCTTTTTCCATCATTGTGACCTTTGGAAGACACACAGAAGACTGTTGCATCATTGGAGGATATGGAGTGATGTTATTTGAAGAGGAGGCTTGAGCAAAGGCCGAAGAAGGTGAAGTTCTCTGGGATGTAAACCGTCTCTGTGGAAGGAAATCCACCATAGATGTATATCTATGGGACTGCACAGCATATCAGATGTTAGCGGTTAGCCTGCTTGAGCTATGTCGGTTAGGATGAATACCATCTCGCCTATAAAAGGAGAAACGGTTCCAAAACAGGTTTAAATCATTGATGAAACCATAACTGTGGGACCTGCAAGCAGACTGAAGCCAGGAGTGGAGACAGAGCAGACAGCTAAAACGTCCATATCTATGAAAAACTGTGGGGATCGGGCCAGAGATGAAAACAGACATTCCACTGGTTTTCAGAATGTCAAAGAGATGGTTAAAATGCTGCTGAGTGATGACAGGCTCCCGGTGTGTAACATCGTTTGATCCCACATGAATGATCACTCTTAACTGAAGCTGGGATGGAGTACAGCAGACCAGGAAGTTTATCCAGGAGAGCAGGTATGGTGGCTGAAGGAAAACATCTCATCATGACACATCAGGATTCTGCCCAACTGGGATGTATTTGCATGGGCTAAATGAGTGTTTTATTTTTTTAGAGAACTTTCCACCAGGCTTTCAGAGTTGTATTTATTTTAACAGATAAGCTAAATCTGGACCAGATGCATTTTTGCAATGATTTGGTTCCATTATCTGGAGATTGACACTGCAACCCCTGAAGCACTACTTACAACCCTTACTCCAGCTCCCTTCATTTCATGACCTTGGACAGAGGCGTGCCAACAAAGTCCCTCCCCCACTCCTCACTGTAGCAGTTGGCACAGCTGAGTGGAGTCAACCCATTTGTGTAGTCTTCCCTCTGGGTTATTTTTATTTGCCTTAGATCTGGCTGCCAAGTGGCTTTTTGCTTTACTTTATCATCGGGAAATATCAGTTTAGCTGCAGCTCTTCCAGCTTTTACCCGTTGACAAAAATTAGTTTAACATATCTAGCACACACCTCCCTACACACTGTCCATTTTAAACCTTCCAGATATGCACGCTTGCGCATGTATGCATGGGCCAGTTCCTGAAGGGGAAACTCAGGGCATTCCCTGGCCATCCAAGAAACAGTCCCTCTTCAAGTCTTGGGTCTTCCTCTAGGACTCCTCCCAGTTGGACGTGCCCAGAAAACATCCCCAGGGAGACATCCAGAAGGCATTTTAACCAGAGGCCTGAGCCACCTCAGCTGGCTCCTCTCAATGTGAAAGAGCAGCAGATCTACTCTGAGCCCCTCCAGGATGACTGAGCTTCTCATCCTATATCTAATGGAAAGTCCAGACACCCTGCAGAGAACTCATTTCAGCCACTTTGTCTCATTCAGTCACTACCCAAAGCTTGTGACCATAGATGAGTGTAGGAAAGTAGATCAACCGGTAAATCAAGAGTTTTGCCTTCAGACTCAGCTCTCTTCACCATGACAGACCGGTACAATGCCTGCATCACTGCCGACACAGCACCAACCTGCCTGTCGATCTCACGCTTCACTCAACAGGTTAAGCAGGTTGACCAGTAATCGGAAGTTTGCAGATTTAATCCTGGCTCCTTGGGCAAGACACCTGGTGGTGGTCAGACAGACCGGTGGCTCCTGTGCTCAGCAGCCTCACCTCTGTCAGAGTGCTCCAGGGTAGCTGTGGCTACATTTCAGCTCATCACCACTAGTGTGTGAGTGAACAGGTGAATGATGGACACTAGTGTAAAGCGCTTTGGAGTTCCCCCAACTCTGAAAGGCGCTGTACAAGTGCAGGTCATTTATCATTTTTCCCTCACTCATGAACAAGACCTCAAAAAAGGGTTGACAGAATCTTTCTCAAAGGCCTGATTAAATAAACGCCAGATTTTACAACTGACAAGGTTTAATCCTATAAGAATGTTGAAAGCTTGCCTAAACCAACATACCTTCTTTACCGCTCTCCTCATAGTCATGAGGATTCAGGGCTCAACTACAGTCATCGGGCATTAGTTGGGAGGGAAATCCCCAGTGTGTGAGTTTATAATCGATAGACAAGTCACATCTCTCACTCACACCTAGGATGCAAGCATTTTTTGGTCTTTGGGAGAAAACCTACTTGTATTATGGGAAAAGATGCCACAACCAGGATTCAAACCTGCAACCTTCTGTGAGGCTGTGCTGCAACCAACTGCCTTAGCATGCAGCTCAGGCTTTCTTGTAATAAGTTATGTAATCCATCCATAGAACACAGAACAAACATTTTAAAAAGCTTTTATTTTGTAAGGACCTAACCACTAAAAACCCACGCTTCAGGGGATGACTGAATTCTTAATAGGGTTAGGGTTCTGTGATTTAACTGTTTACAAGACAATTTACACTAATGCAGAACCACAATACACAATGCAGATGTAAGACATTTAATTTCAGAACTGCAATCACATTTCTAGTAAGCTCCAGATTATATCTGAAACAAAAACACAGTAATTTACATTAGTGACTTTGTATGACAAAGTTAAACAGCATTTGAGTTTGCATTACACAGCAACATCTCAAATATGTGACAATACTGCAACAATTAGTCCAAATTTTCCTTATAACAAAAAATTGTGCAATTCCTTAAGAGACAAGCTGCGTTTGATTTGACTGTGCTGTCCATGGAATGAGGGACTCACCTGAGTTGGACATACTCCTCTCTAGCAGTTTTAAGGTTTCTCCTGTCAGCATGTGAAGCTCGTCCCGTAGCCGTTGGTGACCCTCCAGAGTCAGGTGCCAGAAACATGACTTCCTCTTACCATCCCTACAGAGCTGGTTGCAGGTCTTGCGGAAACTGTTGTTGAAGCACAAGTTGTGTCGGATGGTATTTTTCCAGCCGTCTGGAGCTGTCTGGAAGAACGGGAAATGTTCTCTGGCAAAGGACCAGAAGTGGTATGAGGAGGAAAGATTATAAAAAGACAAATTTATATTTTAAAATAGAGAAACAACTCCAAGAAGGAATATTTCAAGCCACATTTTAACTTCCTGTGGAAGGCACTTACCTTTAATCCAGGAGATAAACGAATTTAGAAAAATAAATAAATAAAATAAAAAAAAATTCAGAGTCTGGTTTTAAACTCCAACCTGGTGAAGTTGTATATCTGCTGGACTTTGAGGCTCCCAGTCTGGCTGTTCTTCAGGGCCAAAGCAATGAGGACACAGTAATTTACTGGAGGACGAGGCCAGCATCCAGGCTTTAAGGTTTTTGTGTCCTGAGGAAAAGATATTAAATGAATATCTCACATTTAAACCTTCTCCTCAACACTGCCTTCTAAAACACAAGAACACTGCCTCTTCACAAGAATTAGTATTTCCTCAAAGCTCTGTTGTATCAAAACCTGGATATGTTGTTCTGAATCTAAGGATTGAACAAAATTCCAGTTTTAAAACGGTCATTCAAATTATGACAAGATCTTATAGATATTACCACAATTGATCAGGATAACCTACCAAAATGTCATTTTTTACAACAAGATCACTATTAATTTGCTTTAACTGAGAGATCCACATCCTAAAATTATTAGTCTCTCTTTAACAATCTGCAATGAGTTTGTGTTCTCACCACAACTTTGATGAGCCTTCCTTTGCGTCTTCTCACTGGTTGACTGGAGACTTCATTCTTTATCTGATGGACAACAAGAATTGAAGCCCAATTTACACAGAGTGCAGAACGGACGAGGATCCGAATCCACGCGGCTTCCACCAAGGCAGAAAATCATGGAGTTCAGTCAAAGCATTTACACCAGCTGTGGAGTGGTCCTTTGCAGATATCCCAAGTGGAAAGCCATGAAGTTGAAGAAATTACATAAGCCAGACAGGAAGTGAGACATGTGGCAGTGCAGTGCATCCAGTTTGTTTCAGAATAAAACCCGTGTTGCATCACTCCTACACGTTGTTGTTATCAAATGGCTGCGAGTGTATGAGCTGGCAGATCAGCTCTGACAACACTGTTCCAGTGGGGTGAAGCACCACTGAGGGCAGAGCTCTGGCGCTGTACAATTATATACATATTTTTTTTACTACCATGGAAAAAGAATGCAGTGGTTCCTCCTGAGGGAGAAGCTCAGCTGTGGGTGGACATTGTGTTCCTGCAAGTTCTTGTAGAGGTGTCTTGATTCCCTGATGAGATTCATGCTGCAGCTCGGCATCCTGTCGGTGTTGGACCGGACAGACAATGTTTGGATTCACCAGCAGCCACAGGTTTGGTTTTACTAAAGAATCTGAGGGATGAAAATAGCAATTTGAAGTTCATTTTATAATACTGAATTGAAAGAAAAACAAAAGCTGTAACATTTCACAAATACAAAAAGAGCTCTTAGTTATTGGCCAAGAAACCAGTTTAACTGCCCTTGATTACACATCAGGAGGTAGAATTCTAAAACTGAAAGTGTTCCAATTTGATCATCATTTTAGTTTCAGGAAGTTATAAAAAAACTGACAGGACCATTTTTTCATAATTTGTGCCATTTTTTAATAAATGCAGCTAAAGATTTATACTACAAATTAAGATCTGTCCTAAAACCCTGACTTATTCACACAGCAACTTTTTGATCCTAAAGTTGTCAACCTCATGTGTAGATAAAACAGCAGAAAATGATTTAAACAAGTCAGAAACCTGGATAATTGGCAAATTGGCTCTGAATCAACATAATTTGAGAAAATGGCAGAATGTTCCAAATAGGCAACTTTATTTGCTTTGGAAAATTCACTACACAAAGTTTAATCAAAATAAGTTACAGATGGTCTTGCGATCATGTTTCTTGTCAATCGCAGGGTGAACGAGCATTTGTGCATGCTGCCCCAAAGCCGTGGAACTCGTTGCCCATTGGAGTTTGGCAGGCTCCATCTCTGACGGTTTTTAAATCTCGTTTAAAGACCCACTTTTACGATTTGGCTTTTTGACAGTGACTCGTTTTAGTGTTTTGTGTCATTGTTTTAATGTGTTCTTTGTATTCATCATGTTTTATCTGCTTTTGATTGGTATTTTTATCTTCTGTTTTGTTCCTTAGAATGGTCGTGTTTTGTTTTAGCCTGTGCAGCACTTTGGGCAGCTCCCATGCTGCGTTTTAAACGTAAATAAACTATGGTATGGTCAATAACTCACCTGATGTTTTAGCACAACAAACAAATTCATCTTTTCTTTTTGAGGCTAACGCTGAAGGTTTTTGACCCACATGTTGATCGATCAGTTTCTCATCTGTAACAACACAAACCACACGGACACACACATACACACACACACAATGTACATAATCTGCCATACTCTAATCTTATGGTTTCTAGTGAACAAAGACTAATCCTCCTTTATGTTTAAATGGAAATTATATTTTTTCCTGTGCAAATATGAAATTAAATTAAAAGGGTTTGTCAAATCTAAGAGGAAAAAAAAAGTCTGGTCCTTACCATGATAAAACTGGTCAGTGGTTGTTGCTAATTTCAGTTCCTTATCCATGTCCCAGTCCAACAGACCCACAGAACAGTGCAAATCAAATAATCTGGATTTTGTTTTAAGTTGTAAATTCATAGTTGGTTGTTTTTCTGGGCGTTTTTCTTCCAATTCTGATGAAGACTTTCTGGTGAGAAGGAAAACTGAGACCTAAAGGTTGTTGGTTCAGCAGCTGAAACAGAACAACCTGATTGGACACAATCAAGTCTAACACTGAGCAGCCTGTCACTGAATGAAAGCATTTTACATTGTGTGGATTGTGTAGGTTGTTCACTACATGAAAAATATCAAATATAAAAGTCTGGACTGATCATTTTGCTGAATCTCACTGCTGCATTTGATACAGTGGATCATGAGGTGTTTCTCCATCATCTTGAACTTTATGTTGACCTAGCTTTAGGTCAAATCTTTCTGACAGGATGGTATGCTGCAGTGTTGAGGATTAGCTACAATTTTGTTAAGTGATCAATAAGCTGTGATATTCCATACAAATTTGAAACATGAATCTGATTGATCTTTGAATGTTTGATTAGATTATTTTAAGTTATTTAACTATTCAGGGAGCCAGGACCTAACCTGCAACCTTCCTTTTTAAAGTGGGGCCTCCAGGATGTGCTTAAAATCATGCATTCGCAAGCACCGTTGTGCATTCGATGCCAGACGGCCCGCTGTGCAGCAGGTTCTGACAGACATTTCAGCTCTCCTGCCTCTTTCCTGTTTAGAGATGTTGTAACGAGTCTGGGACTCAGGTTGTGCATCAAAATTATATCAAAAAGAGTAGATGGGAAAAGCATTTGTATTATTTATAGAGCAGGAGCAAATTGTGCATGGAGTGTTTGTGGGTGGGGTGGGGGTGTGGGGAGGGGATGGTTAACCGACTATTAACCGTTAAAGGCGTCATTTCAGAAAACATGCATCCCTATGAGAAAATCTTAAAACTGGAAAAGTTGAAGAAGGTTTTTATTTTCTTTAAACCTAAATCCATGCTGTCAGCCAAGTGCAAGTGTATCAGTTTTTACTACCAAAACAGAGTAAACACACCAAAACAAAACAAAATACTGTATTATTTAGTTCTTTATTTAACACAGACGTTTAGATCACCACTGCAGTCTTCTTCATAGCTCACTGCTGTTGGTGGCATCACTTCCTTCTCCGTTTATCCGCGGGCCACAGTGGACGGTGTCGCCCTCTGCTGCTCTCCTAGCTGATGACACAGTCCCATGCGTGATCCAATGTGTATACCGCATCATCTCTGTTCATGATCCTGTGTCCTTGTCTCCTTGTTTCTACAGCTTCCTTAATCCATCTTTTGTATTTTGTTGTTCTGTGCTTATGATCCTTGTTCTGTCCCAGTCCATTATATGATTCTCCCTTGTGCAGTGGTCTGTTACGGCTGATTTGTTTATTGTACTTTCTGCTTCCACAGGTTTTTTAAAGCATTTTGTATTTGACAGTCCTTTGGTTGTATAGACAAAAATCATCCTCCTCTCTGTGCAGGAAGACTTTAATAACTTAGTCATTGAGCTGTTTATTTCCATCAGTAAGTCATTTTGTTTATTGTACTTTCTGCTTCCACAGGTTTTTTAAAGCATTTTGTATTTGACAGTCCTTTGGTTGTATAGACAAAAATCATCCTCCTCTCTGTGCAGGAAGACATTAATAACTTAGTCATTGAGCTGTTTATTTCCATCAGTAAGTCATTTTCTATGGCCATTAAGCAAAGGCTGAGATAGGCTGCTGGCTGAGACAAATGGGCCATTCCCATCTGTACCGGGTCGGCCCGGGCCGGATAGCCCCGGTCAGCCCCAGCCTGGCCCAGTTGATTCCACACATCCTTGCCTTAAGCCCATGTGAGCTGATTCTACCCACCAATCAGAGGCTTGCTCTAATGGAAGGTGTGAATTTGCTGTCAGCAGTGGGTGTGTTGGCCCTGGTCGGCCTGAAGCAGACCCCCTCGAGAAGAGGACTGAGAATGAGCCTTGGTTGGCCCGGAAAAATACCAGGCCACCCAGATATGTAAACAACCTACGCTACCCGGGCCGGCCCGACCCGGTACAGATGGGAATGGCCCAAAAGAAGGTAGTGACATGTTTGGGCAACCTACATGTTGATCAATCAGTTCCATCATTTGTTTGTGTTAGAGGCGCCATTCCCTCTCACCTGCCTCATTGCAGGGGCGAGCCCCTCCCAAGCCCTGCTGGCCCCCAGCCCCGCTGCCCCCCAGCCCCCCTGAGGCACCCGCCTTGAACAGAGACAATGGGGTCAAGACTTTGGCTCATTCATGGGACTGTGTCATCGGTGAGGAGAGCGCGGGCAGCAGAGGGTGACACCGTCCTCTGCAGTTAGAAGAAACACACAGAACGAATGCATAGAATAAAACCAAATACTGTGTAAGCAGCATTGGAGTCCAGTAGAATAGACAAGTCAGTGAGTGTATCTAAAATAATTTATATAAAGAAAAAAAAAGACATATGACCATATGTGTTTTTAAAAGTATGCTAAAATGTTGCTTTGCTTCTTAATAATGAACAAATCTTATTAAATCTGCAATTTATAGAGCTAAGATTGGGACAATATTCAGTGTAACTTGTACCAAGTTTGTTAACTTGGAACATGTTTCATGACACGTAACTTTGGATTCGTAACTTGTAACTTTAGTTTTCTTACTTGTAATTCTCAATTTGTACTTGTATTTCTTGTTTTGTAACAGGAACATTGTATTTTGTACATGTATTTTTTATTTTGTAAAATCAAACTTTTATTTTGTACATTTACTACTCATGTTGTAACATCAAACATTCATTCAGAAACATGAAACTTTCGGTTTTTACCTAGCAGACTTTCCAAAATAAAAAAAATCAATGTACAAGTTTGAAATCAAAACTCTCAAAACACACATTTCATTCTACAGGTACAAACCTCAAATCTACAGTGTTACGGATTATGTTGTTTCAATTCTAGCGTCAGTGGGAGGAACTTGGGTGGAACCAATGAGAGCACGAGTCTTAGCTACCAATCACGTTTCTCGAATTTCTGTCCAATCATTGGGAGAGGAGGGCAGGGTTCTGTCAGAGCTGTAGAAAGAGAGAGTTACGACACTTCTATGGAAAGAATGGAATGCGGGAGTCACGTGGTTCATATAGCTTGGAATAGTTCCAAACAGCCCCGCTGCTGCACTGACCGTAGTTCATTTTCGGTGTTTCTGAAGGATTTTCTCCAATAAGTTGATGAAATGTCACCATTTTGTTGCATTGTGAAGCGTTAGCTAACCGCTTCATACCAAAATAAGCCAACGATGATATTTTATGTTGCCAGTCAATGGCGGTTTTAAACGGGGGCCCACAGGGGCCTGGGCCCCTGTAGAACCGGCCCTGGCTCCTGTGCTGAAGAGGTCAGATTTATTTTTTTTCCCGCGCTGCCTCGGAGACGGGAACTAATGCGCTGCAGCGTTTCACACGGAGCCTTTAAAGTACAGCACACTCTGTGGACAGAACTGTTTACCCGGTGGATTTTTGAATAAAAGATTAAAAATAGTTTAAATGGGACCCGAAGAAGTTCTTGAGGACGCCAAACGGAAAAGACGCTAAGAGACGAAGGTAAGCAATACAGTTTATTGTCCTGACATCAGTGTTTTGATCATAGTCGCGCGTTTCTGTCATTTACTTTTAAGTTCCTAACTGAGTCTATCCACAGTTAACACTGATTTGTTTTTCCTTTACAACATTAACTGTAAAATAAAAATGAAGTTGCTGCATTTTAAGCCTTAGACACGTTGAGATTAGATCACAGTATTCATTTATCTATGACTTTCTCACAGCACTGACTGGAAGCATCAGCAGCCATGAAAAGAAAAATGGACATGTTGTCCTTTTTACCGCTGTTAATAAAGAACATCGTAGACAGAGAGAGGATGAAAGTCACAAGGGAGCTGAGAAGCAGGATGAAAGAGAGAAGGAGGAGTTGGTTGGAGAGGAACCAGAGAGGTCAGAGACTGTCCACCCTGAGAGTGAGGAGGAGGAAGATGTAGGCTGTGAGGAAGAGAGTGAGGAGCAAAAAGAGGGACATCTTTTGTCATGTGCACCGTGTACACTACCGTCAGGTTTGTGGGTGCTGAACAACCCCTCTGTGATTGCAGCTCATATTGTGTGTAAAATGCATTTGAGGCATGCTGACTCTGGACCAAAATTTCTGTTGTTTATATTTAATAAATAGATAAAATAAGACTCTGAATTAACTTATTATGACTTTTATCCTCATGCTAACATTTATTTTCTTTCAGATATCAGCAAGTGCAAGGATGACCCACCTACTCAGCGTCATTTGAGGACATTTCCAGTGACATTAATAGGAGACAGCCAAGCTGGTATGAAAGTCATCCCTGGGTTGAATATTCTGTTACTATGGACTCTACTTATTGTCATGCATGCAGACATTTTAGCTCACCAAGTAGCGCAGGAAGTGTGCTTGACTCACCATGTGGATTTAGGAACTGGAAAAAAGCAACTGAGAGAGGAGGAGGGTTTTTTTGGTACGTGCAAAGTCTGAAAGGCATAAGGATTCAATGATAGCGTGGAGGGACTACCAGCGGGCTGTGAAAGCTAATACAACATTGGCTAATATACTCGACAAGGAACACAGTAAAAGGTTAAAGAAAATCGGGAATATATCAAAACAATTGGTGAAGTGGTTATGCTTACGTGTGTGTGTGTGTGTGTGTGTGTGTGTGTGTGTGTGTGTGTGTGTGTGTGTGTTGACTACAAAAAGCAAATTGTATTGTGCAGATATTTTATTTGTTTGAATGTTTATTTTTCATATGTACAGTTCATATAATCTTCAAATAAAGTCACAAACTATAATAATTGACTAGAATTATTTTTTTTACTCAAGTCTCATGTTGCGGAGAAGCATTCAGAATTGTTATCCGAGTACCATAAAAACATGCCAGTTTTACTTTCACAAGTAAACCATTACTGCATTCGCCGTAATAGTTTACTTGTTCATTGTCTTTTATTATGAATTTTTTTCTTGCGCCCCCATGAAAAAATACTGGCCCCACTGTGGCCCCCCTGGAAAATTTAGTCTAGAACCGCCCCTGTTGCCAGTTTTAGCTAGATAACCTTTAATGAGCTAACTGTGTGCAGCTTGTTGATTGTGAGCAGGAGGACGAGCTGTAGACAGGTTCATTTCAGTTTGTTTGATTCTACATTTTAAAAATATTCCCCACAGTTTGAAATAGGTTATAAACTTTTTACATTATTAGTTTTATTTGGGATTTTTTGTACAATACGTGTCTGGTTGCTGTATCAACACAAACATGCTTCAGAAATGTGTAATGGGGTGAAAAATAATTTAAGATACTTAAATTAATAGCAAAAGTTTATGTATTAAACAGAAGATTCAGTAAGATTATTTTCATTCGATAAATGAAAATGCAGCCCTTTTCTGTGTTTCGTTTCAATAATGAGGCAAGTTTAAAAATGAAGAAATTTTATTACTAACAATTTTAAACTAAGGATTTGAAACGACAATTATAAAATGACAATTCATGGATGGCAATTTTAATGACAATTCTTTAACAGCTTTGATATTAAACTTGTTTAAACGCAAACCTGTGTTGGATGGAACTAAAAATGAGAATGATGAGTTTTGGATGCGTGAATGTAGTTCTCAGAAGGTTTCTTTCAGAGGGAATGAAGTGTTCTGGGTGAAAATGATGTTTTGCAGGTAACTGAGTTATTTTGAGAGAAAACAGCATCAAACGTCATCTATCATGTTGTACCTCACCCCAACACGGTCCCCTTTGTGGATCCGGACCTCAGGAGGATGGGTTTCATCCAAGGTGACACTTCGGCTGGTAGAGTAGACGCAAGTGTCCGATGGTCCGGTCCAGAGATGTCCTGGGTACACGGCTGTATGAAGCGTTTGGCAGATGAACGTTCTCATATTTAACTTAACTTCAGAAATCAAATGACTCTGGTAGAGTCTTCGTTAGTTGGTTTGTTTCGTTTGTTCTTTAGCCATTCTTGTCGGCGTGACAGAACGGCTTGCAGAGGTTCAGGGCGGCCGTCCCGACTCCTCAGGATGATGTCTTGTTCAGAACTGGACGTGAAATATGTGTTTTACCAAAGCTCTCAGAACCCCCCCCCCCCCCCCCCCCCTCTCTCTCTCCAGAAGAAAGCTTGAACATGCGTCAAAAACATGTTATGCAGTTATTGTTTATCTGAACTCTGTGTTAGCTGGATAGGGTGAAGGTCTTCTTTGCTGAACACATCTTTATAATCATTATAATTAATCATTATTATACCCAAAGCATAATAATCCATTTCATGTAATTAAGATACCTTTATAATGAACCAAGTGATCATGTTATGATGATTATACTAAACAGTGAAAAAAAACAATGAGTTTATTAATTAGTATCTAATTATTATCATCGTGGCTTGAAGTGTCCTTCATCTGGCACGGAACAGCAGATGATGTTATGATCTTGAGCAGACATCGTGGCTCCTTGGGTTTAATCTGTGGATTCAAAGTACTGTTTGACCCAGCTGGGCAAACCTTCATGCTGTTACAAATGGAAGCACAAATGAGAGACCAATAATAAAGTAAATGTGATTGTGAAGACAAGTAATTATTGAATATTTTTCAGTTAATAAGACTGACTGCAGCAAACTGCTGAAGCATGAGACAAACAGGATTACAAACGTAAGAAGATATGTTGTTCTGTTTTGTGTACTCAAGTAATAAGAATAGAATTAAGATAATTCAAGAACAGTAGTCGAACACAATAACTTTTAAAAATTAGACATTTTCCATAAAACTGCTCATTTCCACTTGCTTTATAATATCAGCATTTGCAATTTTGTTATTAAGGAATGACAAGAAATAAGAATTAATAACACAATTATCAATAAATAAATGTCAAAGAGTAACTAAAACAAAGATCTTATGTAGCCATTAAAGGTTAAACTGTGTTGTGTGTCCATCTTCATGTTTTCGTAGTGGCTGAGCGGAGAGCTGACCAGGAACAACTGTGGTAACAAAACCCAGTTGGGTGTGTGACGGAGTGATGCACGCCTGGAGTGATTGCCATCTCATCCACAGTAAGCACACACTCTCTTTCCATCTCTGTCAGATTTTTAACCTTCAAACTGAGCATGTCACACACCTCTCCTAATGTCACGGCAGGTGAGCGGAGGTAAGGCAAGGATCCAGACGTGGAAGAAATACAGGTAGACAGGTGAGAACTTCTAACATCGATTTATTTGAACACACGCAGGACAATGAAACAATGGACAGACACAAGACACAGAACAGAAGGGGCTTAAATACATGAGGGCAGGGAGCTAAGGTGATTGGGAAATGAGAGGCAGGTGGGAACAATCAACGAGACACAAGTCTGAACCAAAACGGGGAGACAGGACAGGGTGTGACACCTAACACACCTGGTTCCAGTTAATGGGCTGCATTTATCTGTGCAGGGTTCTAACATCAGGCAGAGGGATACTCATGTCCTGAAGAAACCTGTAGCCTGTTGAACCCACTGAAAAACGGAGTTGTACAGCCTTTTTGATTGTCTGTTTACTCCATTTAATGCCTCTTATGTCTTTCATGCCTTTTTGACTTTCTATTTCCTCCCTTAGGTTTTCCAGCTAGGTTCCCTGGTTGCATAGCCTGTTCCTTTCTCCTCCTGGCCCTGACGCCGGCTCCTCATGGCTTTCTGGGATGTCCCTCTCTCCTGATACCATCTCATGCACCCCCCCCCCCCCCCCCCCCCCACACACACACACACACACACACACACACTTTCCCTCATCTCATTTGCCTCACTGCTGCTGCTGCTGCTTTCCTCATTCTCTAAAATTATAATGGCACTGTTAGAATAAAGAATAATTTTAAAATAAAATAAATAAAAATATCTTAATATTTCAAAAGATTTGTACTACAGTTTACTTGAGGACAACATGTTTTGTCACTGGTCAGTGGATCAACGTGCAGTGGTTCTGCTGTCCTCACTGCGGGATCCTTCCTCCTCCTTGGTTCTGGGCGATGAACAAACACAGTATCAGCCCTGAGTCTCACCTTGCCTTGCCTAGTCTTAGTAAACTGTCCCTCCTCAAAATGTGCCTGTAGAGTGGTGTATTAGTTTATTTCCTGCCACATTTAACAGTTTAATTGCAGCCTTGTACAGTTGAGAGCAAAACATGTAGAGCCTTGATAGAAAACATTTGAGAGTGCACGTTAAACTCACTGCACACAGCTTTTTGTTATTGTGATCTCTGGTCATGGTGAGGTTGCTCCTGCTGACATGAGCCAACCATTTTCTTCTTCTCTCTGCGTCTTTGGGTAAGCCATAATTCTGATTCCTCCCTCAGACTGATTGCTGTATGCAGGGCAGCGAACCATGTAAGATAACCAACATAGAAAGGGATTATTACAATACAGTTTTTGTACATATAGAAATATTGAACTAAACCAAAAATGGATATGTAAAATTACATTTTAAAACATTATCCAACCCTAAAATTAGTCATTTCAAATTTTAACCCACAGACACATTTTATTTTAATAATAATCAAAATAAAGTTATTCAAAAGTTTCATTAGGTCTTGAGTACATTGCTCAAATGTATTGCTATATTATATTACAGTAATGTATGTGGTCTAAATGTGTTCTACAGTGTGTTAGGACTGTCGTGTTCCTGTAATGTAGAACAGTCATGGGTGTTCGTCTTCCTACAAATGCTCGGAAAAATATAAATAGGCTACTTTGTGAAGGAGTTAGGACTTAATATATAATATAATATATAATATTATTAAATAATTACCACAAATCACCAGAGGAAATGTGATTATATTAAATTTTTGTGATTTGTCCCACCATACGCCATTAGAACTGACTTAAGGCGCTGTGATGTTTGGAACTGAGAGCTCCATGAACCACGTGACCGCGAGTGGGCGAGTTCAAAGAGTGTCGTAACTCTCTCTCTACAGCTCTGACAGAACCCTGCCCTCCTCTCCCAATGATTGGACAGAAATTCGAGAAACGTGATTGGTAGCTAAGACTCGTCCTCTCATTGGTTCCACCCAGGTTCCTCCCACTGACGCTAGAATTGAGACAAAATGATCCGTAACACTGTAGATTTGAGGTTTGTACCTGTAGAAAGAAATGTGTGTTTTGAGAGTTTTGATTTCAAACTTGTACATTGTTTTTTTTTTATTTTAGAAGTCTGCTAGGTAAAAACCGAAAGTTTCATGTTTCTGAATGAATGTTTGATGTTACAACATGAGTAGTAAATGTACAAAATAAAAGTTTGATTTTACAAAATAAAAAATACATGAACAAAATACAATGTTCCTGTTACAAAACCAGAAATACAAGTACGAATTGAGAATTACAAGTTAGAAAACTAAAGTTACAAGTTACAAATCCAAAGTTACGTGTCATGAAACATGTTCCAAGTTACACTGAATATTGTCCCAATCCTGGCTCCATAGTAATTTACCTCCAATGTTGCAAGTGAAGTTTCTCTGCTGTCCATGTCATGGTAATCCTACTAAGTTTGAATAAATGCAACTTAAATTCTTTGGTAGCTTAAATGCATTTCACTGCTTATCCAAGAACTTTGTATTTCAGTTAGAATTAAGCTCATTGGATGAGAAGTTAAATCTCTTCAATGAACCAAAGAAGTAAATTTGCCTTCATTCAATCCTACTAGGATTACATTTAGTACTCAAATCGTCAGTGTTTATGTGGAATTACCTGTTCAGATGTCTTCTACATTTTCTTCTAGTTTTGCTGCACTGTCAGCTAATTAATTGCTCTGGATGTTTTAGTTTAAGCCTTGCATTTGAAATGAGTCATATAAAGGTGAACAATCACTCTTCACCGAGTTGCTTCTCTA
Source organism: Nothobranchius furzeri (assembly GCF_043380555.1). Taxonomy (NCBI): domain Eukaryota; kingdom Metazoa; phylum Chordata; class Actinopteri; order Cyprinodontiformes; family Nothobranchiidae; genus Nothobranchius; species Nothobranchius furzeri. The sequence goes on from NC_091749.1 coordinate 30,644,615, forward strand.
CCAAACATTTGACTGCCAGCAAATCATGAAATAATTTACAGTACTATACTAAAAATCAGGCATACAGACACCGGGGAAGAAAGAAATACTCTTCAACTAACAACCTAATCAGTGTTGTCTGGTTATAAGAACAAACTCTGGAGTGATGAACAGGGTTTTAAATGTATGCAGAAGAATTTTTGGCTAAACTGAAATGTTTCTGCTATCTAGAACACATTTAAATATTATTGTGGCTTATTTTTTTATGTGTGTGATTTTTATTGGTTCTTGAAACACCTGAGATCAAGATCTTGAGAATCAAGGGATGCCTCCTGGATTAGAGCATCTTGTTGACACTCAAAATAGTAAATGTAGAGTGTTCAAAGAGCTCATGGGATAAATAAAGGGTGAAATATATTTTTGAGTTAGTCATGTTGAGCTTAATTTGGTATCTGAGGGCAAAGCTTTTGATTTAAATTCATGCTCTACGTTGGTCTCTTTTGAACATTGGGTATTGGTGCTGATACAAAGCACACTGAGGCTGAAACAGCAATAGAACACTCATGAGCAGGATATTTATGGAACATTTACATTGATTGTGGCCTTTAATCAGTATTGTAGATGCCTTTCTGCTTCCTTTGCTATTTTTGATTATGAAAATCTTCTGACTGGTATCAACGGTTCAGTTTTGTTATGGCTGATATCCTACACAGTAGAAATGTGTTTGTTCTTTTTGGAAAATGCTCTTCACTTGGAGCTCCAATGACTTGTGGGGTCCCACACGGGTCCCTGCAGCAAGAATGTTGCAAGTTTAAATCCCACCTCTAGTTTTTCTGCATGGAGTTTGCATGTCCTTCTCATGCATGTATTATCTCTGGGTATTCCAGTTTCCTCCCGGTGACCAAAGACACATTTGTTAGTTGGACTAAAGACACTAAATTGTCTCTAAGAGTGAGTGAGTGAGTGAGTGAGTGAGTGAGTGAGTGAGTGAGTGAGCGAGTGAGAGAGTGAGTGAGTGAATTGTTCTTTCTGTGTCTCTATAATGGAGAGTAAAAGTATCATTTTACATTTGAACAAAATCTAAATATTAGGGTTATAACTACAGCTACTCACAAATTCACATTAATTCATTTATTCAGCACCGTCATCACTAAAAAAACTCGTGCAATTACAGTTTCAGTATGTTTAAGTAATGTATTTGATTTTATTTACTCACTTACCTTAATTAACATAAATAACTTAATAAAACAAACAATTTCATTAATGTTTCACTCTGGTTCAAATTGAAAAGTCTGAACAGATGACATGTTGATGTCGCTGAAAAGTCACTACAGGGTCCCAAAGCGGGCCGGTGCAACCAAGGTACAACCGTATGATGTCACTGCCCAGAGTGCATTGTGATGCTAACAACAATGGCGACCTACAAGTTAAACTATTTTTACAAATTTTATAAAAATGAAGAAGGTTTTTTACACCACTTTAATATAACTGATACTAACATTTATCTTTTAAGACCCACAAGGTTTTGTAACCTGAGTTCCTTTTAAAAAGCAAGTCGCCCCTAACAGAGTCTAAATCCACTCCCACTTCCTGTTTGAAAAAATGCAAAAAAGGATTTAGCCTGGCAGACCGAGATGGTTAAGCCGCTAACAAATACACACACACAGGCTCACAACAGCATTGTGACATCATATGGTACCAGCTAACAGTATACCTCTTAGCCAATAGCTATGGCAGATTAAAATTCAAATGTAGTGCTGGGGTTTTACCTGAAGATGGTACAAAACTGACAGTTTTAGGCAGAATATTTAAATTTTAACTAAGATGCACTAAAGTGCCAAATGATTGACTGCACATGTCTACAGCACGATTAGACACTCATTTATTTAGTTTATTAGCAAAGAAATGTCGATTTGGTGATGACTTGCTCTAGTTTATAGTTTCCATGAACGTAATTTTGTGTTGAAGCCCGTTTCCCATTAGAGCATACTGTAAACCCCACACTTCTAAAGTGAAAATTACGTCCATGATAGTTTCTATCTAGTCATAACAAACAGTGCACATGTCTCTGGCTGCATGTGAAGAATAACCTGTTTATAGAAGAGATTACTTCATATTTTGATGATGGTGTTGAAACAAAATTAGATATGCATTTAATTTTTGGATAACTAAAACACATAACACAGAAAGTTTTTTCTCTCTAGACAGTCACTGGCCACCAAGCTGGTGTAGTTATTCTTGGATATGGCTCCACAGTGTTGCTGCAGAGCAGGGCAGACAGGCAGGTCTCTGTACAACACATCTTCTCCATTCACCCACAGCCATTCACCAGCCAGGAAATGCAAACCGGTCCACACCTACAGGATGAAAACAAAACAGACAAAAGCAATGAGCTTCACGTGAAATTGTTTCCAAAAGAGCAGCTATATTGAAAACCCAAATTTGAGTTCTATTCACCCATTTGTTAGCTGAATTTCTTCCACTCGTCTAATATCAGGTCACAGAGGCAACATTTTCTTTTTCTGTAGTTCATCAACTGTCAGTCATCAGTGCAAGAAGTCCAAAATTACTGATGCAGCATCAGGTATTTACACGTTAGTCCATGCATGAAGATGTATTCGTGTGCGTATATTTTTATATCTACCTTTTTTTTCTAATATATTGTGTTAATTTTATTTGTTGTGTCAAATAGGCTACAAGTAAAACAAAAAAAAACTTGGCTATTGAGCAAAAGTTCATTTATTTAATTGAACTTAAAAGATAAAACTGTGGCGGACTACCAGGACGCTCCACTCACACCCAGAGAACAGGATGTTGGATATCTGGGCAGGTCTGAAGAGGGTGTGTTCTCTTGTGTTCTGTTCTGTCACTGAGAGTCGAGTAAAGGATGCGAAGAAATCGAACTCCTGCGTCGTCATTGTATTCCTCCACACAACTAACTTAAAATCCTTACATGCAAAGCCAGCTATTTTAAGGCTTTATTTTTTATAATTGTGATGATTATGGTTTACAGCTTATGAAAAATCCACATTAAAAATCTAAAAAAATGTAATATTACATGAAATAAAAAAGCAAGGATTTAAAATAGAGAAGTGTCAGATAACTGAAAAAGTATAATCAGTACTTGGTTTGAGCCCTTCTTTAAAGTGAAATTACTCTGTGTCTAATTTCAAGTTTCACCTGTTTTATGGGACTTTACCCTCAGGGAGCTTCACAATCCCTTTAACGTACTCCACCAAAGGAATGGACTCACCTTTGCCTGAGCCCCAAGACTCAACCTTTCCAATGACAGACACGAGGAAATCTTTAAATTACTTCTTCTAACTTAATAACATCAGTTCAAGTCTGCAGTTCTGTACGCAAACTAAAAACCAGCTGAGATGGGTTCTGTTTTTATTTCAGGATGGTTTGCCAGAACCAAAGTCCTTCTCAGTAGTCTCCAATGAGTCCTCCCACATCCAGGTTTTTGCTTCTACAACCTCACAAGACCACAATAGCTCTATGAAGCAACTCTGAGTAATGAAGTGCTCAAGGCAAAAGGCATAAAGGAAATGAAAATATTTTCCTTTATTGATGTCATGAGGTAATTAGGATTTTCATCATGGATATGCAGTTCTACCGCTGAGAAGGTAGATGAAATGGACTCACCTCATCACTGTTGGCCTCCATGATTTTGGCCATCACATACTGCTGTTGATCTCCAGGCTGCACACTGAGCAGATCAAAACGAAGGTTGCTGTTGACGGTTGAAGTGAGGGCTCGACAGAATTCCAGAGCCTCTTCCCAGCTCTTGTTCTCCTTGACCAGCAACAGGTTTTCCCACATGCAGATGAAAGGGAAATGAGCCCCACAGTTTTGGGTAGCCATGTTTTTTGTCAATGAGCCGATGGAAACACAGTCACCATTACTGCTCGGCTCAGCTGGATCCCAGCTGTTATATTTTGAAACGCCTGAACTCCAGCTCCATGATCCACCTACAGAACACATTTCAATAAGTTATATTCTGTCCACACAAAGATGGAACAACAATTAAAAATTACTAAAGACTTTTCATGTCTAATCTAAACAAATTTATATGAATGGGGTTTTATAAATTTTCCTATAAATGACTTTTAAAATGCAGTTGATTGTACTCTACTATAGTTGTTCACACGCTCGACTGAAACACTAAATTATTGGTCACTCTTTCAGTGCAGATCTTTACCAAAAGAAAAGATATAGTAGCACATAGTAAACTTGTTTCTTAGGGCAGGTTGTGTCTAAAGAGAATTAAAAGCAATGACATTCAGATATGTACTCATGTGGTCAGGAGAGCAGAAACACGCCAAAACAGGCCTGGGACAATAACTAAATTTGCTGGCCGACATATTGTCCAACACATTATTGACGATAAACGATATTATTGTTGACATTATCGAGACCAAAATAACCTATGTAATGTTAATATATTAGAACAATGCAAGTGCACCCTTTAAAATGCAATAATTAAACCTTTATTTAATATTGGAATGTCTAGAACTTCTAAATAAAAAATTAAAACAAACAAAAAATAAGTAAATAAAAAAGGACTTTCACTTTCTGTTAGAAATATTGCACCGAAAAACAAAATAAATCTTGTCTCTCCAAAACAAAAAATACAATGGCCTATCCAGTGTCAACAACCAAAACTGCACTTCAATATTCATAATAAATAATAATAATATAGTTGTATGTTTCTTAACCTCGATATATTGAGGCTGGAAAAATTATTGAGTTCATTTTCATTTACCGTACGATTAATTGAGTTATTGAATATCGTCCCAGCTCTACATCAAAATGTTACCCTAATGAGACTGGTGGTATTCAGCCATTCAAACCATTTTCACTTAATGTCAGCAGTATTATTGTTGTTAGCTTTGAAACATGAACATCTGCTACTGTTTACCATCTCTGTGGAGTCCAATCCAGACAGGGAAATGCTGATAAGGAAAAATGCCGCCCATGTTGTTGTTGTTGAACTTCGCCAAATTACCATAATTGTTCTGGCAGTGCTGCTGGGCCTCAGACCAAGTCATTGACTTAGGTATGAAATAGTAGTAATCTAGGGCATAATTCTCGCAGAAAGAAAAGGCGTATCCTTCACAACTCAGACCATAATATCTATAAAGAAACATATGGAAAAAGGGATGCATTTGATTATTATTTTCATATTGAAAGAAGTTTAAGTAGTTGATAGACACAAATAAGTCATGGCAATGAAAACAACCATGTCAGCAGGAGCAGACTGAAACTGTTTGCAGATTTGCAACGTTAAAACTTACCTACCTGGTTACTCCACATACGTATTTCATGAGTATTTTTTAACTCAGAAGTACCCATGAAGGACTTAGTTGTTCGCCCTTTTATCAAAACTTATTTTGAGCCTGAGAGGGTTAAGGACTTCAGAGTAATTTCTGGGAGGGGAAATTGACCCAGAAATACAATGGCACGGTCCCCTCACCTGTTGTGTCTCCACACAAATTCAGTCTTTTCATAACTCAGCTTATTGCAACTGCTTTGGCAGTGAATGACATCACTGATCAGTGCCAACCAGCATCTACAAAAGCTTTATTCTGTTGAAGTACGACATCTTAATCCATTTGGAGGACTGGGAGAGTGGATGTGTAATGTAAAATCTGGCCTTCAATAACCAGAAGAAGCGCCCATTTTTTTATGGTGCTCTGTGAGACAACAAAGCTCAGTGAATTTCGTTGTTGTGAGGAGATTTCCGCTTTGTTTTTTCAGTGTTGGGAGTTTAGTAATGGCAAGCAGCACAAACAATGCTTATTTAATTGTGCTTCCATTCTGCCTCACAAGCAACTCTTCTAATATTACTAAAACCAGTTGTTTTGGACAACATCAGCTGATGTAATTCCCTACTTCCATTTCCTACCAATCAGTGCGAGCTAATCACAAGTTCTGCTCAGCTACTCTTGAAGAGAAGACACGTGCCAGGAAGTCCCAGTAAAATTACCTTGAAATTCTGATAGTGGAACCACACTCCTAATAACTCCTAATACGCCAAATAACTCAGCCCAGGAATTTTGTGGGGGTGGAGGTGGGTAGGAGGTGGATAATGGCTACCAGCCTGGAGTACACCAGTTGTTCTGTAATTCTCCAGAACCCACAGATGTCCAGTCTGCCACTACTTTACAGCATTATATAATTTTAAAGCACAACTAGATCCATCTATCCATCGGACTGTCGAGCCTCGTATTCAGGAGGAGTAATGTAGTTTTCGTCCTAGCCGTGGAACACTGGACCAGCTCTATACCCTTAGAGGGGTCCTGGAGGGTGAGTAGGAGTTCGCCCAACCAATCTGCATGTGTCATGTTCTATGTCCCTTTGTTCCCCAGCCCCCTCCTGTTCCCACTCCAGGCTCTCCTCTTGTGTCCTCCTTATCACTCCCTGTTAGTCCCCACTTGATTTTATATTAGTTCCCCTTATCCCTCTAGTTATTAGTTGTTTATATTTGCCTTCAGTCGTTTAGTTTAGTTATCCGTGTTTTATAGGTTTATCTGCCCTCCTGCTTCAATCAATCAAATCAATCAAAGCTTTATTTATAAAGCGCCTTCCGCAACCCTGTCAGGAAGCCCAAAGCGCTGAACATGGTACAGTACAAAGTCAAATATAGTGAATAAATCAGAAAATAAAAGCAATTCAAATTACAAAATACAAATTACAAAAAAGGTGAAACATTCTAGTACAGGACAGATGGGTAAAACAAGGGATAGAGTGAACCAATGAAAACTGTGAGATAAAATCAACACAAAAGAGGGCCAAATTCAAACATGTTCAGGAAACGCCAAGCGGAGGAGGTGGGTTTTTAGGCGACTCTTGAAGACTGGCAGAGATGGGGACAGCCTAACTGAGGGTGGCAACTGGTTCCATAGTGACGGTGCTAGGACCGAGAAAGCCCGGTCCCCGCGAGTATGACACCTAGACCGAGGGACAGTGAGCAGGCCTTGGTCAGAGGAGCGCAGAGCACGTGATGGGGAATGTGTTTTCAGGAGCGTGGCCAGATAGGGGGGAGCACCACCCTGGAAGAAATTAAAAACAAAGACGAGGAGTCTGAAGTGTGAACGATAGCAAACCGGAAGCCAGTGCAGGGAGGCCAGAACCAGACTGATGTGGTACCGTTTCCTGGTCCCAGTCAGGAACCTGGCTGCGCTGTTCTGCACAACCTTGTTCTGCACAACCTGCTTGTTTCTTTCCACCATTTAGATTATTGCATGCACCTGCCTTCCCTCCAGCTCTCACTACTCACACCTGTCACCTGTTCCCCTGATTACCTCCCTCTGTGTTTAAAACCTATGTCTTGTCCTTCAGTGTTTGTCGGTCCATTGTACCAGGCCCTGAGCTGTTCTGTTTCCTTCCGTGTTTTTGTCTGAGTCCTTGCTCCTGTTTTTGAACGTCAGTTTTTGTGTTTTAACCACTGGATTAAGCCTCCACCTTAAAAAATAAAGAATTTACTTCTTTACCTCTGCTCCTGTCTGAGTGATCTGGTGTTCTGCATCTTGGGTTCAAACCTCCTGCCCATCAGCGTGACAAGATGTGTTTTGTGTATTTGGAAAAGGCGTTTTACCGCATCCCTTGAGGGGCCCTGTAGGGAGGGTACTCTGGGAGTATGGGGTACCAGGCCCTCCAACACATTCTCACACCGTAAGCATCGGAAAATGATGCGGTGTGACCAAGCATATGTTCCTGATGCATAGGGAGCCCCTGCACGTCGGGAGGCGACGTGCTGTGCCAGAGCGTCTGTATTCAACGCCTGTGGTATAACGGACATTTGACAGAATTGTGACCTTTACCCTCTTGCTATTTAATTTTACCCTCACCCCCATCCTAACCTTAACCAGCTTGCGCATGCAAAACTTTGTTTTGCATTTCATCGTTCCTCTCAAACAGGCTTAGCAGAAAATTTAGACTGACATACTGGGTTAAGGTTAGGGTGGGGGTGAGCGGGAGGTTAAATCGCTAGAGGTTAGAGGTGAAATGTCGGTGAAATCTCCGTTTTACCATGGGCGTCAGATACCGACGCTCTTGCACAGTGTGTCACCTCCCAACATGCGGGGGCTCCCTACGCATCAGAAACAAATGCTTGGTCACACAGCGTCATTATTCGACACTTAGGGTGTGAGAAGGTGTTAGGCTCCCTGATACAGGTTGTTTGGTCTCTGTATGAGCTTGTTCCACATGGCCAGCGTTAAGTTGGGTTCGTTCTCAGTGAGAGTTGGACTCCGCCAAGGCTGCCCTTTGTCACCAATTCTGTTCATAACTTTTATGGACAGGATTTCTAGAAACAGCCAAGGTGTTGAGGGGATCTGTTTTGGTGGCCTGAGGATTGGATCTCTGCTTTTTGCAGTGATCTCCAGCTTTTGCTGGAGCAGTTCGCAGCCGAATGTGAATCGGCTGGGATGAGAATCAACTCTTCTAAATCTGAGACCATGGTCTTGAATCGGAAAAGGGTAGAATGCCTTCTCCAGGTCAGGGATGAGGTCTTGCCTCAAGTAGAGGAGTTTAATGAATGAATGACCCGCACTTGTATAGCGCCTCTCAGGCCCTGTCCACACGTAGCCAGGGATCTGCCAAAACGTAGATATTTTTCTACGTTTTGGCCTGTCATCCACACGAAAACTGAGTTTTTTCACACGAAAATGGATCTTTTTAAAAACTCCGGCCAAAGTGAAGATCTGCGTTTTCTCCGTTTTGGGCGTGTGGACGAACAAAACCGGAATTTAAGGTCCGCAACGTCACTTTCCGCGACAAAACAATGCTGACATCACGTGTGCAACCTGTGTTTACACTAGCCGACAGCATGGATGCCCTCAGAGCTGCTCTCGCTTTATCAATGGTCCAAGCGCTTTTTGCTTGTTTGTTTTTGCAAGCGGAATTACTGCTCCTTGCGAAGACCACAGACAAAGGACGAGGTTAAGAACGAGGGAAGTACTGCCGCCTACAGGTCTGGCATGTCCTTAACAACGTATTTATCCGGGTACGTGTGGACAGTTTTTTTTAAACAAGGTGGTGTGGATGCAAGTTTTTGGAGGGGCGGATATTCGTTTAAAAAAAAACCCGGCTACGTGTGGACTAGGCCTCAGAATAAGGACTCCAAAGCGCTTTTCACTACAGTGTATCATTCATCCATTCAGACATTCACACACTGATGGTGATCAGCTACGATGTAGCCACATTTGCCCTGGGGCGCACTGACAGTAGCGAGGCTGCCGAGCACAGGCACCACTGGTCCCTCCGACCACCACCACCAGCACGCAAGGTTAAGTGTCATCCCGCATCTTGCCTAAGGACACAACCGCAGAATTATTTGTCCGGAGCCGGGATCAAACCTGCAACCTTCCGATTACTGGACAACCCGCTCAACCTGTTGAGCTACTGCTGCCCCTAAAGCTTGGTTTATGCTTGACGCATTCACTTTCCGCGCGGTGATGCGGCTCGCGGCTGGAACGTGCTTCACAACTCGCAGCGTTTATGGTTTGTGCGGCTCGTCTCTGCGGTGAGCCAATATTCTCCCAAACTGTAGGGGGCAGCATGGAGCTCTACGGCAAGCATCCAACACTACACCATAGTAGAAGTAGAAATTACTGTTTACAACATGACATTTCAGCATTTTTAACAGCGTTCTCGTCTTTTCCGACAGTGCGAGCTATTTCTCTCCAAGAACTATTAACAACATGTTGATCACGGTGATCTTTGAGAGCTGAATCATACAAATGTCTGTATTTACGAACCTCTGCCGTGCCGGTCCGCCATGTTTTTCCGCGTCCGACCGTCCGCGTGGTTAGAAATTTTCCGAGGTGCGCGTTGCGGAAATCTTGGGCCGTGCGGAGACGCGGTGGAGGGGCGTGGTTGTTAAAATGACGCAAAATGACGCAACTTCTCCGCGCGGAGCCGTGCGGACCTCGCGGACGCGTCAAGCATAAACCAACCTTAAGTATCCCCCGGTCTTGTTCACGAGTGAGGGAATGATGGAGCGTGAGATTGACTGTTGGATTGGTGCTGTGTCTGCAGTGATGCGGGTGTTGTACCGATCTGCCATGGTGAAAAGGGAGCTGAGCCAGAAGGTGACGTTCTCGATTTACCGGTCAATCTACGTTTCTACCCTCACCTATAGTCACAACCTTTGAGTACTGAACAAAAGAACGAAATCGCGGATGCAAGTGGCCGAAAAGAGTTTTCTATGCAGGGTGGCTGGGCTCTCCCTTAGAGATAGGGTGAGAAGCTTGGGTAATCCGGGAGGGGCTTGGAGTAGCCCCACTGCTCCTCCACATCAAGAGGTGGCCCGGGCATTTAGTAAGGATGCCTCCTGGATGCCTCCTCAGTGAGATTTTCTGGGCACGTCCAACCGGGAGGAGACCTAAACGGAGACCCAGGACAGGTTGGAAGGACTATGTCTCTCACCTGGACAGGGAATGCCTTGAGATACCCTGGAGGAGCTGGCCCAAGTGGCTGGGGAGAGAGAAGTCTGGGCCTCTCAACCAAGGATGCTGCCCCCGTGACCCGACTCCGGATAAGTGGAAGAAAATGGATGGATTGTATTAGACTTTTTAATGTTTCCCCTGACAAGGATATTTTCAATAGCTATAGCAAAGATGAGGCATGCACTCCTCCCATCTGCTTCAGCTAAGAGCTGCTTAAATTATATTACAGTAATTAATACCGGTTTTGGGTGCAAATGTTCATCTAAAATTAAATGAAGGTGAAATTGTTAGATCATTCAGATATTTAACATTCTGATTTGTATGGGGCAATTATGAGACATTGAGTAACAAATGGAAATTTCAGAATTCCTACCTTCTGGTTAAAAAGACAATAATCCTGAATATGATTTTTATATTAAACAAACAAATCAATTACATAAAAAACAAGTTGATCATTAATGGATTTAAATAGCAAGAAGACTTTTATGTTACTTGTTGTTCATGGCGCTGATCACAGCACAGTCTTCAGAGGGGTCTGGTTCATTCGGTGCCCAGTTATACCCATTGTACACGGTTCCATCAGTCCAAACCCACTTCTGTCCAGTATTTGAATCTCTGTGCAGATTGATCCATACGATATACCATCTCAGCCACAAACTGTTCATGTCTGGCTGGTTGTAGATGGTGGCCAAGTCCCCGCTGTATCTTTCGGAGCAAAAATTCAAAGCAAACAAACAAAAATAATAAACAATAAATAAATCAAAATGATCCATCTTAACATAAAATGAGATTGTGTGATCTCAGGTTTTGCACACGTGCCATTACCCTACATTTACAAGCATGCATGATTATACGTAGAAATAAAACATTATGTCTTCTGTTTGAATTGTTACAGTATTTTGTTTATGTTTAGCATCAAATACAAGCTGGTTAAATTGAACCAGAAGCAGTTATCAGGCTGTCTTCATATGGTTCTTTACATCCTTAGAAGGAAAATAATTGAAGTGGTATTTCTGGTCTTTTAACTCATTCACTGTCAGCCGTTTCCTGATCAGTAAAGCCCTTCGCTGACAGCATTTTTCAGCGGTTTTTTTAAGAGTCACAGAACGTTGCACGCTAGGATGATGTCAACGCCAAAACTAACAAAACAAAGAGGAGACTCAGGAAAAATCTGCGTGTTTCAAGCATTTTCCGTTCTTTCATAATCCGTTGTCGAGTTGTGATCGGCAGAAGCTTTTCCAGTTTGTGCGTCACTTTTTTCTCCAGCAGCAGCTCAAAACGATTTCCTAACACAGATTTCCTGGTCACGTGACATGTAACGTACACAGATGAAGATCGACCTTAGAGCTGGGATGTTTGTTCTCACGGTGCGGGGGCTCATTCCCACGCCCACATAGTAAAAAATGCAAATGATGACTTTAATTGTCATTGGCAGTGAATGAGTTAAGGTGGGGTTGTGTGTAAAGAGTATGAACATTATTTACTGTAAAAAGGTATTTGTCCATCTTAGTTTGTAGAAATTAACAGTAACATAATTTGGAGTAATCAACAGTAACTCATCCCTTGGGGAATTGATGTCAGCTCATCTTATTAGAACTAATTTCTATTTCTCCAAACTGAGGTTGTCATCCACAACAGACATGATTTTTGCTCTTCCAAAACTTTCCCAAAAACCCATTTAAAATGCTCTACACTATTCCTTTAAGCTCAAAACCAGCAGTTTGTTTGTAAATGTTTGAGACAATTGAAAAGAATCAACAGCTTCAACTAATTTGCAAAGTTCAAAGTAAGAGAGAAAGGTTAGCATTTGTCAAGTATTTTTTAAATGTTGCTTTAGCCAATGAGCTGCAACACATTTGGTGTTGGGGCTCACTTCAGACAGTAAGTCTGAATTAGACCTTTGGAAACCAACCACCTCTGATTTAGATAAATGTATAACAAGCTCACATTTTATGCAGAGATAGTGATTAAATAAGGTTTTTAGCATACCGATTAGCAGCTGTGTGCTGATGCAGTCACACACATGATTATCTTCTTGCATTTGTTGGAAAAAACAATGAGAAAGCTTTACCAGTTTTTATTGGTTCTTTCTGCTGTTTTCTTTATGTTTGTCAACTTTTGATCTTGTTACAAACAAAACGATACTTAGTGATTTTATAGTTGCTAAATCTCAGTTCCTACTGTGTTTACAGAGTTTCTAAATATTACTATGAAACAAAAATAAACAAAAGACTACTTACTTCCTACAGAGGCTTTGTGCATCACTCCAGTTGCGATTGAATTCAAAGTATTGGTACCTTTTTAGCACCACTCCAGATGAGATGCTGACGATTAGAAGCATCAAGGCTCCAGAAAGCATGCTCCTCATTTTCAAAATTCTGTTCTTGTTCAAAAATAAATCCTTTAATTGAGCAGCTGAATAGTTCAGCTGAGCATCACGTACCACTTCTAAACTAAATCTACCCAAATGAAAGAAAAAAAAACCGGTGAAAATCACCACCTTCAATAATGTGAGCTTTACTGTGTTCACTTGGTGTAAACACCTGTCCTTATGTGATGCTTCTGCTTGGTGAGCCAGAGTGATGTTTCCCACACCTCAGAGAAGACATTTGATTAGCAGATTCACTTAAAATCAACAAATAAGCTTAAACTATTTGAATGATGGCAAATGAAGGGAATATTTACCTATTAGATGAAAAACCCAAAGGAACACACAAGGTATGACACAAGAAGTCGCACCCAATAATGTCTCCTTCTTTGTAGTGTGCTGAATACTGTTTCTGGATCTTAATGGAGTAAAACGTTTATCTTTTACACACACACACACACACACACACACACACACACACACACACACACACACACACACACACACACACACACACACACACACACACACACACACACACACACACACACACACACACACACACACACACACACACACACACACACACACGCACACACACAGAAAACTCTTGCCATCATGGGATGCCTTGGTTTGAATGAGGCGATTCCATTTTATAGACAAGGCAAGGCAGCTTTATTTGCATAGCACATTTCATACAAGTAAATCAATGTACTTTCCATTAGTGAGAGATGCATGAACAATAAAATTAATGTGATGACACAAAGAAAATACACAAATCAGTTTCAGATTTAAGAATCTGAAGAAAGACAAAGTTAAAGGGTGAGCAGTTACAATACAGAACGTTCAGCATAGGAGAAGTTTATTCAAAGGCAGATGAATATGTGAAAGTTTTCAACTTTGATTTGAAAGTTACAAGAGTTGAGTTGGGGCTCATTAGATGTCATAAGGAAGCTAATTAATTAAGCATCTCAGAGCCCTGCTGGGCGTGTATTATATACAGGAAGGAGACCCGACACGTATTAATAAGCTGTAGTTGCTTCACAGCTTTTTGGGAAGACCAGTCCAAAGACCATAGCAATAGTCCAGCCTGCTGGAGATGAACGCATGAATACATTTCTCTAGGTCTTGTCTGGAAGTGAGACCCCTGAGTCTGGCTATTCAATGAAGATGATAAAATGATGGTCTGCCTGCATATGCCCAGCTCCCGTGTCGGGGCGGGAAGATTTTTTTGGGATCTGTCGGGTCCCCGGTGGGGTTGGTCGCCCTTGGGTCTCGGGGCCGCTGTGTTCTGAGCTCGGCCAGCTCAGGGGTGGGCGGCTGCAGGCGGGCCTGGGGGCTTGCCGTTATTATCCCCCAGGGCTCTGGCGGCTGCTGGTTGCAATCCCTGGGGTAATCCTCTGCGCCTCTAGGAGGAGGGTGTTGGGATTCTCTGGCGGCTGTCTCCATGAGGTTCATGCGCTTTGGGGAGACTCTTGAATCTCTAGAGCTCTGAACTCTTCCATCTTCCACATGTCTTTGGGGGCAGGTCTGGGGCCCCTCACACTCACTATTGTCTTCAGCATTCAGACATAAATTCAATTCTGATTACTTCACAGCCAGAAGAGGACGTGGTAAAAAAATAAAAAAGGTGACAAAACGCTGATCTAGTTATAGCCTTAATGCCGGAATGTCTAAAGTGTGGCCTGGGGGCCCTTTCTAGCCCTCCGAGCAATTTTGTACACCCACTTGAATTTCTAGAATGATTAATTTTAGCTCTTCAATATACAGTAAGCATATTTTGTATTTATTTTGATGAGTACAAATTAAAAAAATATTATATAAAACAATGTTTGCCTTTTTAAATTAGGAAAATCACACCCTTGTGGCCCCCATTAACTTCAAACATGACTTTTTGGCCCTCATCTTGAAAAGTTTAGACATCCCTGTCTTAATGTGACCAAGTCTGAGTCTATGGTAACACCAAGATTTCTCACCTTGGTCTTTATCTTTATTCCTCTGGACCCAAGATGAGCAATAACCTCCATCCTATCCTACATATTTCCAAAGACAATAACTAATGTCTTGTCTTTGTTTAACTGGAGGAAGTTTGACTGCATCAAGTCATTCATTTGCTCCAAACACAGACAGAGTGAGTCTAGGGGACTGTCACTAGGTGATAGAGCTAGGTAGATCTGGGTTTCATCTGCATAACTATGATAGGCAATGGTGTTATTGTGTATGACCTGACCCACAGGGATCATGTATGATGCTACTTGATGATGTGCTTGAAAATGCGCATCGATCTCGATGGAGATTGAAGAGCTAAGAGTCCAAGAATTGAGGTTTTGAGGGACCCCATATGTCATCGTGATCAGCTTTGATTTGTGATCACCAGAAGAAAGAACATAACTCTTGTCTTCAAAATAAGAATGGAACCAACCTATGATGGTGACTGATAGCCTCATAAACTGGGCGAGACTATCAAGAAGGATGCTGTGGTCCACTGTATCAAAAGCTGCACTGATACTGAAAATCATCAGAAGAGTTGTTAAGCCTGAATCTGTATAATCTGTATATCATTAAAGGTAATATTTCCAAAATAATAAATTCAATGTTTTTAAGACTTTTTAAGGCCCTGTGGAATCCGTGATGAAGGGTAAAGTAAACAGCACACATCTTGTTACATTTTCATGTTCATGTCCGATGGGGCGGGCAATATAGGTCAGTTCTTTGTTGCTAAATAATGGGTGTTGCCCTAAATCGGTGGAGTTAGTGTAGGACCCAACTGCAGTGAGATGTAGAGAGATCCAGGAAGCAGTCAGGTAGGTTCAAAATGAAAAGTCTTTATTTCAAGGCTTGTCTGAGGCAGGAACAGGATGCAAAATACAGGGAAACAAACTCAAGGGACCAACAAGGAGAGGAGGACTGAGCTGGGTTCAAATAGACATGGGAATGAATACAAAGAAAAAGGAGCAGGTATGATGATTACTGATGATAATGGCATACAGGTGTGACTAGTTAACTGAAGCCGTTTTCAGAAAACAGTTCAGTCAATTTGCTTCAACACCATGGCGGCATCAGGGAGCCTTTGGTCATTAATAAGTGGTCAGACTGTGGCAGTAATGTGGCACAATTGTGTCCTTTTCACAAAAGATTATGCAAGGGTGGCAAAAAGGGATGGGAGCGGTCTCTGTGCTGCCACGGACTGCCGTTTAACTTGGACATAATGGTCCCATGTATGGATCTGGGTGGGGCCTTGGAGGTCGGGTCCTGACATGTTTGCTGCCGGGAAGAAGGCGGGAACATGCGGCAGTGCCTGGCCCAGGCTCAGGGGCCTCGGGTAGACCTTGGCTCCTCTGCTGTCCCATCACGGGGGAGGGGGATGTCCAGGAGGGGCAGGACCCAACCTTACCTGGATGTCCTATGTCTTATAGATTCTGGAAGCTGTGCAAATGCAGGGATGGGAGTAGATATTCTGCTGGGGTGGGGCTGGGTTGGTGCCCTCGGAATCCGTGGAGCTCTGCCATGCTGCTGCTTTGGGCCCTGGCAAAATGGGCTGGGGCAGGGGTGTCAAACATGCGGCCCGCGGGCCGCATCCGGCCCGCAAGCGGGTTAAATCCGGCCCGCGAGATGGTTGTGTAAACTTTATTTTCATACTTTACAATGTAGAGTGAAAATAAATGTATCTTTGTGAGCAAGTTTCCTCTGTAATGAGTATAAATAAAACAAAGCTGCGCTCAAGGCTCACACAAGAACTTGAATCCCATCCTGAAGTTGGCTGCCACTCAGGATGTGACTTTCGATATTGATGTGCTGGTGAAAGCTAAAAGATGTGAAGTAAAATGAGTCAAATATACTTTAAGTGCCGCATGAAACTGATCCAGCCATGTTATCTGTAAGCTCTTTGAATCACTAAGGAATGTTTTTTAAATTTATTGATTTTTTGTTATTTTTTCAAATTTTCAAGTACACTTCAGGTGTCGTACTTGTACTATTTTGGATACACTGTCCTCAGGCTCCAGCTTTGTTTTATAATGATTGTATTAATACAAAGGAAACAATCTGAAGTTGTTTTTAATTTACCGGTCCGGCCCACTTGGGACTAGATTTCCCTCAATGTGGCCCCTGAGCTAAAATGAGTTTGACACCCCTGGGCTGGGGTCTTCATGCCCTGGGTGGTCTTTTGGCAACAAATGGGCCATTCCCATCTGTACCGGGTCGGCCCGGGCCGGGTAACGTAGGTTGTTTACATATCTGGGTGGCCTGGTATTTTTCCGGGCCAACCAAGGCTCATTCTCAGCCCTCTTCTCGAGGGGGTCTGCTTCAGGCCGACCAGGGCCAACACACCCACTGCTGACAGCAAATTCACACCTTCCATTAGAGCAAGCCTCTGATTGGTGGGTAGAATCCGCCCACATGGGCTTAAGGCAAGGATGTGTGGAATCAACCGGGCCAGGCTGGGGCCCACTGGGGCCCACTTGGGCTACCCGGCCCGGGCAGACCCGGTACAGATGGGAATGGCCCAAAAGGTGCCTATTGGGGCCAGTGGGGGAGCTGGGCTCCCTGGAGGGCTTAGGCCAACCAGCCATTCCTCCCCATCCCCACACAATTTTCTCCTCCTGCTCCCTCACATCATCACACAAACATGCACATAGGACCTTGGGGGGTGGACAAATCGGGGGTGCGGGTATGGACCCCATTTCCACATTCCTTTGGCAACCTGCCCCCAATTTTATTTGCACATTCCACCACTTCCACCAACGACATTCCACACAAACACACACTTAGGGCCATGGGAGTGAGCACACTCAATGGCATTTGGTAAGGGGATTTTTCAGCCTCATCCCAAGTGCCGGTGCTCCAATTTTAAACTGCAGATACAGAGGGTTGTGGGAGGAAGAGTGGTGGTGTGGTGGCATCAGCTAGCGTAGGCCAGATGATGCCTGCACTGCCCACTCACCACAGCCACAAATTCACCTCATCAACACACGCACTAACACTACATTGGAGCAGGTGGAGGGAGACTAGGGGTCTTAGCACATCTCTGTTGTCTTCTGGTTGGCTTCCAGTCGGCAACAAGATGGCGCCTGTGCTTGGCTTAGCCGCAGTCACCGGCCACTTTTTCAAACTTTTCTCCACTAACCTCTTTTCCACCTTGCTCCTGTCTGCGATCCTCTTCAGTAGTGTCCCTGCTACCATCTCCTATCATCGCCAGACTCTTTTGTCCTTCCGTTTGTTCACGATCGCCCAAGATGCACCGAGGATGTACCATCCTGTTTGTTTACCTGAGTGGCGCACTGGCACGGAACCAATCGACGTTCCGGAGCTGCCCGCCTCCGGCTATGTTTGTCCGGTCCCAGGAAAACGTTGGAGGAAAAGAGGTAAACGAGCAGGAATCCAGGTGAGAAAAAGACTTCTCTTAAAGCGTGGTTTATCTAGCAAACATCGGCACGATCTTCTAGCTTCTTGTCCTTTGTTTGATGACCTGAGCGCCACTTCCGCATTCCCGCCAGGCCGCGTTGGGACGCGATTCATCCGTCCAAATTTCTTAAGGTCGGTTTATCCTCATTCCTCAGTGGTTTCTCCTCCTGTTCCCTCCATAAGTGGTTTTTGTAAACACCGTGGATCTAACCCTGCTAATTTACGTCCACTAACTCCAGCTGTTTCTGTAGTTTCTGATTCCTCCACCTCACTCAACATGGCTCTATGAAATTCCCGCTCTTTTAACAATAAGTCTTTCCTGCTCAATGATCAAATTCTCTCTAAAGGCCTGGATTTTCTGTTTCTGACTGAAGTTTGGCAGCAAACATCTGATTATTCTGCTCTGATTGAACTTTGCCAGAGTGGTTATTCTTTTCTTAGCCAGCCCCGGGGTTCTGGTCGTGGTGGAGGCCTTGCTGTTGTTTTCAGAGACCATCATCCATGTAGCTCTACAACCTCTGGTCACTTTGCTTCCTTTGAACTGCAGCTGATTAAAGTCGGACGTAAGGACCCGTTGTACTGTGCTGTGGTTTATCGTCCACCTGGTCCAAATAGTTCTTTCCTTCAGGAATTTAGTGACTTTCTATCCTCCACTGTGAAGCTGTCCAGACTGGTGATTGTTGGTGACTTTAACATCCACGTTGATGATCCCTCTGATCACTTTGCCATGAATTTCTCCAGCCTTATGGACTCCTTCAGCTTTACCCAGCATGTTTCTGGCCCCACACACACCAGGGGGCACACTCTAGACCTTGTTTTTACCCTGAGTCTAAATGCTGACAGTGTTTGTCCTGAGGACGTTTATATTTCAGATCACCATTGCATTTTCTTTAACTTGTCAGTTTCTGCGTCCCCACCTCCTGCTCGCCATATGGTTATTTTTCGTTTTCTTAATGAGAGCACAGCTAGCAATTTTTCTGCTGCTTTTTATCCACCCTGTTCTTCTGATAATGACCCAGATTCCTTAACTTCTCAGTTCAACGAGCACTGCCACTCCATTCTGGACAACATCTGTCCTGTCAGAACCAGATCAGTTCCTGCATTGAACCCTACTCCCTGGTTTAATGACAGCCTTCGCAGCCTGAAGCGCCAATGCAGAAAAATTTAGCGTTTGTGGAAGAAAACCCATCTCCAGGTCCATCTGCTGCACCTAAAGGATCTTCTGTCATCCTTTAACTCTGCAGTCAGAGATGCCAGGGTTTCCTATTTCTCCAACCTGGTGTCCCAGAGCAAAGGGAACCCCAAGGTGCTGTTTAACACCATCAGCAGCATCGTCTCTCCTGCCTCTCCTACAGCCTCCATCCACTCTGTTGCAGACTGTGAGAACTTTCTGTCTTTCTTTGTGGACAAAGTCAATAAGGTTAGATCTAGCATCTCTCCTTCAGCCTTATCGCCGCCTC
Source organism: Nothobranchius furzeri (assembly GCF_043380555.1). Taxonomy (NCBI): domain Eukaryota; kingdom Metazoa; phylum Chordata; class Actinopteri; order Cyprinodontiformes; family Nothobranchiidae; genus Nothobranchius; species Nothobranchius furzeri. The sequence continues at coordinate 30,664,282 of NC_091749.1, forward strand.
TCCCGACTCCAACCAGGCCCATCATCCTAGATAGCTTTGCTCCTGTTTCTTTGCCTGAGTTAACCAAACTAGTTAACTCTATGAAGACCTCTGCATGCCCACTCGATATCTTACCCTCATCTTTGTTTAAAAGTGCTTTTCAGTCCATCGCTCACAGCGTGCTCTCTATAATTAATGCTTCTCTGGTTTCTGGTCAGGCCCCTGCTTACTTTAAGAACGCTGTAATCCACCCATTTCTTAAAAAACCGAGTCTTGACCCCTCTCTCGATAGCAGCTTCAGACCCATCTCTAAACTTCCGTTCATCTCCAAGATCTTGGAAAAGGTTGTGGCTAAACAACTCACAGCTGCTCTTGATGAACATAACATCTATGACAGCTTCCAGTAAGGTTTTCATAGAGCTCATTCTACTGAAACAGCTCTTCTTAGGGTCTCTAATAACATTCTGACTCACAGTGATGCAGGGGACGGTTCTGTTCTGGTCCTGTTGGACCTGACTGCAGCCTTTGACACTGTTGACCATCACCAGCTACTGGAGAGGCTAAGAGACTGGGTAGGCCTATCAGGATCTGCTCTGGAGTGGTTCTCCTCTCATCTCTCTGAGCGCTCTTTTTCTGTGGCCGTCTCCAAGTTTAGGTCCACCACCACCTCTCTTACCCATGGTGTCCCACAAGGTTTTGTGCTGGGGCCTCTGCTCTTCCTCCTCTATCTGCTCCCTCTTCAGCACATCCTGAGCTCCTTCAAAGGAATCTTCTACCATCTTTATGCAGATGACATCCAACTGTACATATCCTTTAAGCCCCATGAGATGTCTAAGCTGCAGCTGTTACACACCTGCTTAGACTCTATCAAAACCTGGATGGCTGGGAGCTTTCTTCAGCTGAATGAAGATAAGACTGAGATCCTCATCTGTGCCCCAGACAAGCTGGTTCCCAAAGTCAGAGACTCTCTTGGTCAGCTTGCTTCCCACACCAAACCTTCTGTCAGGAATCTTAGTGTGACCTTTGACCCAGCTCTCACCCTGGATTCTCATGTCAGTTCTCTTGTTCGCTCTTCCTCCTTCCATCTCAGGAACGTTGCTAAGCTAAGTCCCATTCTGTCTCGCTCTGAACTTGAGACAGTTATCCACACCTTCATCTCCTCACGCTTAGACTACTGTAACTCTCTTTTCTTGTGTCTGAGCAGAACCTATCTGAACCGTCTACAGGTGGTTCAGAATGCCTGTGCTCAGCTTCTGACCAAGTCCTCCAAATACACCCACATCACCCCGCTTCTCCTCCAGCTTCAATGGCTGCCAGTCAACTCCAGGGTTCATTTCAAGATCCTGGTTCTGGTCTACAGGGTCTTACATGGACAAGCACCATCTTACATTGGTGATCTTCTTAGTCCCTACACCCCCAGCAGGCCCCTGAGGTCCAGTGATCAAAGCCTACTGGTTGTGCAACGCACCAGGCTAAAGACCAAAGGTGACAGATCATTTGCTGCTGTGGCCCCCAGACTCTGGAACTCTCTCCCCCTGAGCCTGAGATCAGTGGATTCAGTGGTCTCCTTTAAAAAGCAGCTGAAGACTCACTTGTTCAAGCTGGCTTTTGTATGACCTTCTTCACCACTCTCTCTTTATTCTGCTCTCCCCACCTATTCCACCTTCCTCAGGATCCACTGATTTCCCTCTTTCCTATTCACTCTCTCTCTTAACATTTTTTCTTTTAAATCCCAATCGCCTATTTTTGCTCATTTTAAATATATTTTTAAACATTTTCTAAATGCTTTTTTATATTTTTACATTTTTTTTATTTTTGTGAAGCGCCTCGTGATTTTTATCTTGAGAGGCGCTATAGAAATGATATTTTCTTCTTCTTGTCGCTTTGCTTTCCGGGGTTGGAGGCTAGGAGGGGGATTTGGCCGTCTGGCTGGGGTCTGGGTGGTGGGTCGCTTTGCTCGACGTTGGGCAGGGGAGCCTGCTCATCAGCACCCCAGCAGAAAGGGTGAAACTCTGGGAACCGGTGATGGTTGTACCCAATGTGCAGCAGTACCGGGACCAGAGTGAATAGGGTGTGTATGGGGAGCATGAGTGGGTAACCGGCGTGCATTTTTGTAAGTCTTGTTTGTGTATGTGTGGGCATGGGGGGGGGGGGGGGGGGGTGACTGTGTTTGTGTATGACTGTATATGTCAGGTGGGACCTTTGACTCCTCCCCTCTCCTGGGACTTCTTTTGCTGCTATACATCTTCGCCTCCCCTCCCCCGTCACACTAGGTGTGGAGTGTGGTGCCTTGGTCTGCCTGAGTGTTCGCGGCTCCCGGGTCAGAGGGTTTAAGATTTTTGGCGTCTGCCTGATTAATCCCATTGGCTGTCTGGTGGGATCTGAGTTCCTGGGCTCTGTTGGGTCCCCGGCGAGGCTGGTTGCCCCTGGGTCCCGGGTCGCTGGGTTCCGGGCTCGGCCGGCTTGGGGGTAGGAGGCTGCGGGTGGGCCTGTGGGCTTGCCGCTGATATCCCCGGGACTCTGCCGGCTGCTGGTTGTGGCCCCCCGGGGCAATCCTCTGCTCCTCTCGATGGGGGCAGGGGCTTTTCTGGTCGCAGTCTCCCTGGTGTCTCTGCGCTCTGGGGCAGCTCCTGGATCTCTGAGACTTGGAGTTCCCTCCATCTCCTACACATCTTTGGGGGGCAGATATGTGGCCCCTCACACTCTCTATTGGACACTCCTATAGTGAAGCCTTACATATACAAGCGCGTGTACACACACAGGTGCTCACATGGTGCTCTCATAAGTGTGGACTTGGGCACATTTAACACATGTCTTAAGGCTGTGGTTGGCACTTAATGCACTGGGATTTATTATCGTGATTGTTCAGTAAAACAACTTTGATTTCATGTTTCCTCATCAGGTTGACGCAGTGATAGCTTGCTCCTGTTGTATTGCTGTGTGTCCCTTTTCTTTTTCTTTTTTCTCCTTCTGCAGGTCTAGAAACAGACTCTTGTTCATCAATGATTGTTTATTTTTGTGGAACCCCCCCCCCCCCCTTCCCCCCCTTCCTTTAGTCTTTTCCTTTCTCTTTCACCTCTGTCTCCATGTCTGGTCGGAATTACAAAGCATTCAAAAAACAATAACAATAACGTTTTAAGTATCAGATGTGACATTAAAGCAGACGCTTTGATGCTCCACCTGAGAGTAAATCTGTAAGGCTTGTCACCAGCATTCATACATTAATTCTGTTTGCTTCACAGCCAGACAAGACACGGAAAAAAATAAGAATAAATAAAAAAATATCTTTGGCATAACTTGCTTTTTATTGCAATTGAAGTCAGGCTCATGAAGTTTTTTTGACAAGCCACTCCTAAAGGTGTTTGTCCTCCACAGTCCTCGTGCAGTCTGTGGTGATCTGAGCTTCAGCTCTAATGGAGAGATTCGTGACGCACACAAATCTCAACACATTTACTGACCCACAACTATCTAAAATTATGTCAGAAGAGGCTGTGGTTATGCTTTGAATAGCATTCTGAGGGCCCAGATCTGTTTCCTGTACTATTTCCATTTTTTTCTATATAAACCAATTTAAAACTGAAGCTACTGACTGACTTGTAGTCCTTTTCCCTTACTTGTCAAAGTAACAGATAAAAGATTTGAGTGTGTTTTTCCGTACGTCTTTCCCCTGGGGATGCAGGCAGGACTGCAGCCAGCGACAGACCAGACCATGTGGGTGACCAGAATGTTTACATAACAAATGCAATGAATGACTGGCTTTAGTTGAGTATTTTGGTTGCTTTTCTGCTGTCTTTGATACGGCTGCTATCCCAACTCCAGCAGTTTAATAGTAAAAGCTGTTACATTGTGGCTCATTTCCTACCTATGCAAATGACGTTTTTCTGTTCATCATAGAAAATGTTATTCACCTGTAACTGCTCTGATCTGTGAGGTCCCTCAAGAGTTCATCTTGGTTTCACAGCTTTTTAATAAGTAAATGCTGCCTTTGGGCACAGTTGTAGAAAACACACATTCCTTTTAATTACTTTTTAATTATATCCAAGTTTACTTGAAGTTACAAACCTACAACACAGTATTTAAATGTTTCAATTACAATAAAGATCAGATTCACTGAGAAAACATTTTTTTAATTATTGTTTTTTAAAATGACCACTCACTCTCAGTTTACCAGGCAGGTGAATCAACATGCCAGTAAAACCAAGGAAAATGTCCTTCTATCGAGAGGTATTTGGGTTTAATTCTTAATACATTTTAAAAATAGAAATGAACAGATTTCTGCAATTGGAACGCTTGGTGGAGCAGTTGGTTGCACTGTTGCCTGCAGCAAGATGATCATGTTTCAAATCCCGGCTGCAGCTTTCTGCCCAGAGCTAGCATCATCTCCCCCTGCATGTATGTTTTTGGGCTCTTTCCTCTCACAGCACAAACATATTCATGGCTGTTTGTCTTCATGTGAGCCTGTGAGGACTGTAAACCAGCCTCTTATTCAGAAGAACATATGTACAAAATCAGAATAAAGGTGTGGTAGGTACACTCAGGAGATTGATAGATATACATCATAATATATTATATATTACAGTTTTAGCATGTTTTAAGCTATTTAATTATTTAACTTTTCATAAACTTAAAAAAAATTTTATTTAAACACAGTTCCAAGCATTTTCAATCTCCTTACAATAGTGGTGGGCGGATCGATCCAAATATCGATAGTATCGATACCAAGTCGGTATCGTTATCAGATCAATATTAGCCTAGTAAGATTGATACTTTACTCTAAGTCCCCTTTCTTGTTTGCAATGTTGTGGATTTGGCAAAAAGGAAACAGTGAAGCTGTCAGACTCCCTGCTTCTGTGTCAGCTCAGAGCAGGCACACATGTGTGTGCATTGATAAATAACTGATTGTGTTGTAACGCACCTTGGCTGGGGGTGGGGTGTTGTAGAATCCTAGAAGGCATTATAAAAATACAGGCAGTTTACCATTTAGCACACCAAATGGGCTAAATATGTTTTCTTAGCTTTTATTAAACCTAAATGATGTTCTAAAGTTATAATTTCCATCTGGTCACATCAAAATGTGTAGAATAACTCTGCCTGCAAGGTGAAGAAGTAACAGACAGATAGATAGATAGATAGATAGATAGATAGATAGATAGATAGATAGATAGATAGATAGATAGATAGATAGATAGATAGATAGATAGATAGATAGATAGATAGATAGATAGATAGATAGATAGATAGATAGATAGATAGATAGATAGATAGATAGATAGATAGATAGATAGAGAAGAGACAAGTAGGTATTTTGATGCCTGTGTTGCAACATATTCAGATCTGCATTTATTGTTTTGATGACTAAAAAATGTAACACAGAAAGTTTTTTCTCTCTAGACAATCTCTAGCTTCCAGACTGTCAGAGATGCTCTTGGATATGGCTCCACAGTGCTGCTCCAGAGCAGGGTAGTCAGGCAGGCCAGCGTACAAAACCTTCTCCCCGTTCACCCACAGCCATTCGCCAGCCAGGAAACGCAAACCGGTCCACACCTCCAGGAGAGAAAAGGAAACTAAGTTATTGTTATATACTGCCTTTAAACATAAAAATCACAAGGTGCTTCACAAGCACAAAAAAACTATCAAAAATATATCAATAATAAAAGTTTCAAAATTAGGATCAAAAATAAGAATAAAAAAAGAAATAAAGGAGTCCAATTCTATCTATCTATCTATCTATCTATCTATCTATCTATCTATCTATCTATCTATCTATCTATCTATCTATCTATCTATCTATCTATCTATCTATCTATCTATCTATCATCTATCTATCATCTATCTATCTATCTATCTATCTATCTATCTATCTATCTATCTATCTATCTATCTATCTATCTATCTATCTATCTATCTATCTATCTATCTATCTATCTATTAGTTTGTTTTCTTCCACCAAGATCTGGCAACATATCTCTTTTTTTCCACCTCCTCCCAAGTGGATCCTGAGATGTTCCCAGTTTTTCAGGCAAGTTTTGGATTCCTCCTGTGGCTTTTTCTAGTGAGACAAGCCTGAAAATTCTCCTGAGCAAGGGGACCAGAAGGCACTCTTTTCTGATGCTTGATTTACCTATGAGTTAGTTGTTGTAATGTAAAAAAGCAATAATTGATGGAGCGTCCTATTCTATTCCTTAAAGCTTAGCTCATTTCAGCCACTTGGGTTTTCATTCTTTTGGTCAGGATTCAAATCCTATTGCATCCCTTGTAGGTACAGTATACATTTTAGGACTTCCTCAATTCTCAGGGAAACATCAGATATTACATCAAACAACCCAAGATATCAGACATGGAAAAACTCATTCAGGAAAACTCCCAACAGACAAAATGCTCTGACTTTGCAGGTGGTGCTGTTGTTAGTGGTTTTTATTTTTTTTCTTTAATTAAAACTATTGTATTTGTTACAAACACACCCAAACATTCTGTGGGAAATGAATGCATACCAGTCAACAGAGTAAAACGTACTCTGAGCTACAGTTTTTCAGTTTACTGAGAATCACTGTACATAATTTACTGATGCAGACCTGTGCATCATTCTGTAGATTTTCACATAAGAAAAGTATTCTACAATACAAATTGTTCCACACACTATTTAAATACAAAACAAAAATGTTTATGTAATTTATTTATTTGAGGTATCAGACCCCCAACTTAGTGTCTTTAAATATATATTCTGGCAAAGTCCACCTACTTAAATGCAATATGGTGTTTTCATATTGTGCATTGTAGTGAGTTTTCACAAGCCTACAGAATTTATGTAAATAACCCGGTTCTGCTCTTGAGCATCAACAGAGATGCTCATGAACATTCAGAAAAAAAATTGATTGGTTTAAACAGTTGTGGGTTTGTTTAAAAAGCAGGAATGTGACCAGTTGTCAGGAACCAGGGAGCAGAGAAAATAATCCTGACGTCCTAAACGTGTTCTGATAAAACCTGTCAAATCAGTTATTTCTTTCATTTATCTGCCCCAAATCACGATGTTTTGAGGGAGCACATAAGAAATGTGTTAATATTTCAAATATAATCGAAAGTACACTCGTTGTTCATAGTTCTGATTATTTACTTCTTCAATATTACTTCAATAAGCATCAGTGACCCAATCCCAATACTCGCACTTGCACCCTTACGCCCTTCAATTGCGCGTTCCTGGCCAGGGGTGCGAGTGAGTAGGGTGTCCAGATTCTCAAGTGTGGAAGTTGACCACGTCCCCATTGCACCCTTAATCCGCACTTCACCCAATTCTGCAGCGATGCGGACCTTGGGCAAGGGTATTACCCACAAGTCATTGCTGCGGGACAAAAAGCTCAAGTTCCTTTTCTGAAAATATGTATTTTCTAATGAAATTAGGTAATTTTAGGATGATTAGTTGATGCTCTGAACGTTTTAGATAAAGCAGCAATGAAGTAAAATTTATTTCAAATATGTTACTGTCAAGTTCCTGCTCCTGCCAGGCCCCGTTTCGATAGCAACCCCAGTCAGCACCTCATCACCTTCATGCATCACACCTGGCTCCCTCATGCCACCGCTCCAGCCAAACCCTGTTTACACAGCATCCTAACCTACACCTCATCAGCTCATCACACACACCTGCTCCTCCTGCTATATATTTCCCAGCCTGCTCTCCAACCAGTGCCAGATTATTGAACGCTTTGCAAGTCAATTCTCCAGCCTTTCACACACCTTGACTCCACGGATCGGAACCTTGCCTCGTCCTCTGGCCTGCCTGCTCCTCGTGCCCTCATTGGATTACCGCCTTGCTCCCGACCACGTCTTTGGATTTCCCCTATTGGAGTTACTGCCGCTCTGACCTCCTGGCCACAACCCTGCTCAGTCCTCGACCACGTCTCCGGATTCCCCTGTCGGATATTCAGCCTCTCAGAACTCCTGGTAATGACCGCCTGTCTTCTGACCTAGCCTCTGCCTCTCCCGTCATCGCCCCTTTTCCCTCTTTAATAAACATTCTGGATCATTCTGGCTCCAACATTTTTCAGAATGGTGAGGGAAATCGAAGAGAGCAGCAGATTACAGCCAAACATGAATTCAGCCAATATTAGTCTCTTGTTAAAACCAGGCAAAGACCCAGCATTTCCTACCAGCTATCGCCCAATGTCTCTTATTAAAGTTGACCTCAAAATAATTTGTAAAGCCCTAGCAAAAAGATTAGAGAAGGTAACCCCCTTCATAATACACCCTGACCAAACTGGTTTCATTAAAGGTAGACAGTCATCCACAAATTCATGCAGATTACTTAATTTGATAGATTTCTCTTACAGTAGAAACATAGAAACTAGTATACTATCTCTAGATGCAGAAAAAGCTTTTGAAAGAGTTAACTGGAAGTTCTTATTTGCAACTTTACATAAATTTGGTTTTGGGAACTTCTTCATAAACTGGCTACAAACATTATACAATTCACCAGCAGCACGTGTCAGGACGAACGACCAAATATCAGCTAGCTTCTGTCTTAAGAGGGGGACCAGGCAGGGATGCCCACTCTCCCCCTCACTATTTGCTATCTTTATCGAACCACTAGCAGCAGCAATTAGGCAAACAACAGATATTAAAGGGATAAAGTGTAAGAAAATAGAACACAAGATCAGTCTTTATGCAGATGATGTTTTACTCTTTCTCCAGAATTCTCAAACCTCTCTCTCCCAAGCAATAGAACTGATAAACTCTTTTTCAAGAGTTTCAGATTACTCTATAAACTGGATAAAATCCACAGTTCTACCAATTAATTTCTCATTTGTCAATTTACTTAATACACAATTGGAGTCAGGGAATATCACATACCTGGGAATTAATATCGCTCCCAAGTTAGCAGATCTAACCAAACTAAACTACATCCCACTTTTAAGGAAAGTGGAAGATGATCTTGCAAGATGGAAATCCTTACCAATATCACTCATGGGGGGAGTTGCTACAATTAAAATGATGGTCTTACCCAGAATAAATTACTTGTTCTAGATGATGCCAAACAAACCACCAGCTTACTGGTTTAAATCTCTGGACTCCTCAATTACTAAATTCCTTTGGCAGGATAAACCTCCACAAATAAGCTTAAAAACGCTTCAGAAGACCAAAGACAGAGGAGGACTGGATTTACCCAACTTTTACTATTATTTCTTAGCCAACAGGCTGCAATATATACCAAGATGGCTGCAAGATAACCCACTAGATGAGTCCTGGTTAGATATAGAACAGACACTTTGCAATACGATAGAGCTTTCAGACTTACCATTTATTAGCTCAAGCATAAGAAAACATGGAAGCTTCAAAAGTATTAGTTTCAGCACCTCTGACAGCATGGTGGGAGTATCTTAAAGTGACAGAGTCTTCACTAGTACCATGCAGATGCACACCTATCTGGAATAATCCTGACATTTTGCAAAATAACAAAATGATGAACCTTCCGGACTGGAAAAATAAAGGAATCCTATATCTGGAACACATATATGAAGGATTGGACTTCATCCCATTTAATCAAATAGTCTCCAAATTTGGAATGGATACGAATAGCTTTTTAGAATATCACCAAATTAAATCTGTAGTCAAACAAAAATTTAAGCTCAATAAAATAGAATTACAAACACCACCAAGGGTATATGACTTTTATAATCTCAAACCCCCCAAACTACTGTCTAAAGTATATAAGACACTGTCCAAAATAGACAATAAAAGTGCAATCCCTATTGAAAATTGGGAGGTGGATCTATCAGTTAGCTTTGACCAGAACTTCTGGTCCCAAACTTGTTTAAAAACTTTTAAAATGATCAGACACCCCAATTTACAATTAATTCAGTACAAAATTCTACACAGAGTACACTATACAGGTCATCGGATGTTCAAGATGGGGTTTGTGTCGTCTGACACCTGTACACACTGCACAAACAACATTCCTGACAATTACATTCATGCACTGTGGTCCTGCCCACCTGTCCAGGAATTTTGGGGTAGAGTATGTGACGATCTGTGTCACATACAGTTTGGAGTATCCGAATGTTCCCTGGAGGTGGGTTCACTGGGGGGTGTCTGGGACTGGGGGGCCGTTGCCCCCCTCTGGAGGTGCTTGGGTTGCCTCGGGGGTGGACTGCTGGCGGTCGTGAGTGGGGCCCCTTGGAGGTCTTGGCGGCGGCCATGGGTCACTGCCTGGCGGCTGCATTGCCCCTGGGTGGGTCTGGATGGGGGCCTGGGGTCCCGGGGTGTGGGGGTGGCCGGCCCCATGCTGGGATCTGGGTGGAGCCTTGGGAGTCGGGTTCTGACATGTATGCTGCCCGGAAGAAGGCAGGAACATGCAGCATTGCCTGGCCCGGGTTCAGGGGCCTCATGTAGACCTTGGCTCCTCTGCTGTTCCATCACAGGGGAGGGGGAGGTCCAGGAGGGGGAGGACCCAACCTTACCTGGATGTCCCATGTCTTATATATTCTGGAAGTTGTGCAAATGCAGGAATGGGCATAGATTTTCTGCTGGAGTGGGGCTGGGTTGTTGCCCTCGGACTCTGTGGGGCTCTGTAATGCTGCTGCTTTGGGCCCTGGCAGGATGGGCTGGGGTCTCCATGCCCTTGGTGGCAATTTGACAACAGAGGTGCCTATTGGGGCCAGTGGGGGAGCTGGCTCCCTGGAGGGCTAAGCCCAACCAGCCGTTCCTCCCCATCCCCGCATATTTCTCTCCTCCTGCTCCCTCACATCATCACACAAACATACACATAGGGCCTTGGGGGTGGACAAGTCAGGGAGTGCGGGTATGGACCCCATTTCCGCATTCCTGTGGCAACCTGCCCCCCAATTTTATTTGCACCTCATACACTTCCACCGACGACATTCCACGCAAACACACACTTAGGGCCTTGGGAGTGAGCACATTCTATGGCATTTGGCAGGGGGATGTCTCAGCCTCCTCCCGAGTGCCGGTGCCCACTTCCAATTTTAAACTGCACTTAGACTCCGAGGGCTGTGGGTGCAAGTGGGGTGGTGCGGTGGCATCCGCTGGCATAGGCCAGACAATGCCTGCACTGCCCGCTCACCACAGCCATGGAATACACCTCATTAACACACAAAACTATAATGGAGCAGGCGGAGGGAGACTAGGGGCAGAAAGGGTCAAACTCTGGTAACCGGTGATGGTTGTACCCAGTGTGCAGCAGTACCGGGACCAGAGTGAATAGGGTGTGTATGGGGAGCATGAGTGGGTGTCCGGTGTGCATTTTTGTAAGTCTTTGGTTGTATGTGTATGTGTGAGCATGAGGGAGGGAGTGTGTGACTGTGTTTGTGTATGACTGTATATGTCAGGTGGGGCCTTTGACTCCTCCCCTCTCCTGGGACCTCCTTTGATGATATAGATCTTCGTCTCCCCTCCCCCTGCCACACCTGGTGTGGGGTGTGGTGCCTTGGTCTGCCTGAGTGTTCGTGGCTCCCGGGTCAGGGGGTTTAAGATCTTTGGCGCCTGCCTGGTCAATCCCGGTGGCTGCCTGGTGGGGTCTGGGTCCCTGGGCTCTGCAGGGTCCCTGCCGGGGGTGGTCGCCCCTGGGTCCCGGGTCGCTGGGTCCCGGGCTCGGCCGGCTAGGGGGCGGGGGGTGGCAGGCGGGCCTGTAGGCTTGCCGCTGATATCTCCCGGGGTTCTGCCGACTGCTGGTTGTGGCCCCCCGGGGCAATCCTATGATCCTCGAGAGGGGGGAGGTGGGCCTTTCTGGTTGCAGTCCCCTTGGGGTTCTTGTGTTCTGGGGCAGCGCCTGGATCTCTGGGACTTGGAGCTCCCCCCGTCTCCTACGCATCTTTGGGGGCAGATCTGTGGTCCCTCACACTCTCTATTGGACACTCCTATAGAGAAACCTTACATAAACAAGCGCATGTACACACACAGGTGCTCACATGGTGCTCTCAAAAGTATGGGCTTGGGCACGTTCAACACTTGTCTCAAGGCTGTCATTGCCACTAAATGCACTGTGATTTATTATCGTGTGATTGTTCAGTTAAACAATGTTGATTTTATATTTCATCATCACGTTGACGCAGTGATAGTTTGCTCCTGATGTATTGTTGTGTGTCCCATTTTTTTCTGCTCTTCTCTTTCTGCAGGTCTAGAAGCAGACTCTTGTTCATTATTGTTTATTTTTTTGCCCCCCCCCCCCCCCCTCCCCTCTTCCCACCATTTGTCTTTTCCTTTCTCTTTCACCTCTGTCTCCGTGTCTGGTCGGAATTACAAAGCATTCAATAACAATAAAATTCTAAGTATCAGGCGTGACATTTAAAGCAGACGCTTTGATGCTCCACCTGAGAGTAAATCTGTAAGGCTTGTTACCAGCATTCAGACATCAATTCTGTTTGCTTCACAGCCAGACAGGACACGTTTAAAAAATAAATAAATAAATAAACATTCTTAAACGTGTCATTCTGTGTTGGGTGTTTTTACAGGTCCGTCAGTTTGAGTACATTACAATAATTGCTTTATTGTTTATTTGAAAATTGTTAAAAAAGGTTTTTGAAAAAAAAAATCACAGCGACCAGCATCCCGGCATGCGTTGCGATTGATGACGCAATGCTCCCTGTCTCAATTAGGCAATTATTTGCACACTTGTGTATTATGCAGTTATTTGAAATGAATTTACATTTATTGCTGCTTTGTCTAAAAGTATTAGAGCATCAACTAATCATCCTAAAATGATCTAATTTCATTAGAAAATACATATTTTCAGAAAAGGAACTTCAGTCATTTTTCCCGCAGCAATGACTTGTGGGTAATTCCCTTGCCCAAGGTCCACATCACTGTGGACTTGGGTGAAGTACAGATTAAAGGTGCAATGGGGGCATGGTCAACTTCTGCACTTGAGAATCTGGACATCCTAAAAGCTCGCACCCCTTGCTGGGAACACGCAATTGAAGCGCGCAAGGATGCAAGTGCGAGTATCTGGATCGGGCCGGTCATTAGATGATCGTTTACCTCAAAGAGCCGTTCAAAAAGACTGGCTCCTTCGAACTAAGCGAAGCCAAGAGGGGGGGGGGGGGGGGGGGGTATTAGGAGAAACTCCTCCAGTGTCCGTGAGGGTGCACAATGGTTGGGTATCTTTCCCCTGATGTCCATCACAGCGGTGGGTAGGGTGGTGTGCTTTACCGACTTCCGGGGAGGTTTGATACGAACGGGTCTCTACAGGGACTCGTCTCTCATTGGGCACTTTGAAAACCTGTTCAAAATGTTTGATTCTTTCATGAACGTCATATCATTAGACAGCAGCAGCGCTGTTACTTTTAATTTTGTGAGACAGACATTTGCATTTTGAGCATAGTTTTTATCTAGTCTCGGCTCGTCAACGAAAACTCCTGCACGTGCTGTCATGTTTTAGTCACCAAAGAGCTATTTTTAGCTGGTTAGGTCTCGTTTTTGTTATGAAAAAAAGGGGCGTCAATAAAATCAATTTGTCATGGTTAGCGTTAACGAAAACAACACTGATTGCAACAGCTGCAGAACATAAGAATCAGGCTTCTGACATCAGTTTAAACAAAAGTTTAATTACTTCTCCTTGCACTCTGTACTTTAGCAACAGTTATGTTATATTACATTCCATTTATGTTGGAGAATAATGTTAGGAGCCTGAATCATTATGCCCCTTTGTTTTCTATTCTATACTTTCACAGGTATTTTGGATATGTTTGGAACAAATACAACAATTTAAAGTTGCTGTCCATATAATTCATTTTATCTGATGCACCATCTTGTGGCTGACAAGCGTATCGCATCATGACCTACTTTTCATTTTCATATTTATGAACAAAAGCAAACTCTCGTTCATGAACGCTCTTCTCTAGCCAACAAAACAGAGCTAAAACACCTTTGGTATGTTATTGCTGTGTCTAGTTTCTAATTCCATTTTTAGTTATTTTTTAAAACACAAACACTGTGTTTTAAAAAATAACTAAAAATGGAATTAGAGCTAAAACACCTCATGTTGCAATTATTATGCTCATGTTATGTTGTGGTTTTGTATATTTATATTTTAAAGACTAACTTGTCCATGAGAAAAGTCGGCAACTCTGCGACAATATACAGTAATGTGTATATTGTTTACTGATGTAATTGCTAAAGGCTTTAGCTTTAGCGACTTTTGCTAAGTGTTTTAAGCTTGACCCTTCAGTCCCTTTGGGTTTTTACACCATGCCTCAACGTTGCTCAAGCCAATTCTCCTTCTTCGAAACTTTCCCAAATGATGTCTCCCAAACCTTAAAGTCTCTTGCGTCATGCAGTGTTCCTGGTCCTGATCGTATAAAGTGTTGATTTGTTAAACTTGCGGCTGATGTTCTTGCCTACCAGTTGTCCTTAGTTTTTAACTTATCTTTTAACTCATGCACAGTTGAAAAGGCTTGGAACTGTACCAAGATTTTTAATCTTTATTTTTTATTTATTTTTAATGTTATTATTACTGTGTGTCTGTAAATAAATAATAAATAAATATAAATAATATGTAGGAAAACATACAAACATACTGGCCATACATACTCTCTCTCTCTCTCTCTCTCTCTCTATATATATATATATATATATATATATGTATATATATATATATATATATATAGAGAGAGAGAGAGAGAGAGAGAGAGAGAGAGAGAGAGAGAGAGAGAGAGAGAGAGAGAGAGAGAGAGAGAGAGATAGATATATTCATGGTGTAGTCTAGTCACATTTGCATTACTTTTACAGTAATTTCATTTTATAAATTCCCATTTAGACCAAAAACAAATCTTGATCTGCTTGTATGACATATATTTGGTTACAACAGGGTCAATGCTGAAGGTAGAAGTGAACCTGTCCCTGGTACACTTGCTTCTGGTACGACCCCCTATGGGTTCTGTCTTCAAGTCAGGCCCATAGACAAATACATTCCACCTTCCTGCCAGAGTTTTTTTTTCATTCAGGACCATGAAAGGAGCTCTTCCCAGATCTCCCTCCAGCTGCAGCCAATAGTTAATCACCTAGCTGCAGCCTAAATTTTGTTTGCAGTGGGAAGGTGAAAGGAATCCATTCATCCATTCATTCTCTTCCGCTTATCCGGAGTTGGGTCGCAGGGGCAGCAGCCTAAGTCAAGAGGCCCAGACTTCGCTCTCTCCAGCCACTTGGTCCACCTCTTCCGGGGGAATCCCAAGGCGATCCCTGGCCAGGTGAGAGACATAATCTCTGCAACATGTCCAGGGTCTACCTTTAGGTCTCCTCACGGTCGGATGTGCACAGAAAACCTCACAAGGGAGGCATCCAGGAGGCATCCTGACCAGATGCCCGAGCCACCTCAACTGGCTCCTCTCGATGTGAATGAGCAGCGGGTCTACTCCAAGCCCCTCCCAGATGACCAAGCTTCTCACTCTATCTTCAATGGAGGGTCCAGCCACTGTGTGGAGAAAACTCATTTCGGCCGCTTGTATCTGTGATCTCATTCTTTCGGTCACTACCCAAAGCTCATGACCATAGGTAAGGGTAGGAACGTAGATCGACCGGTAAATCGAGAGCTTCGCCTTCTGGCTCAGTTCTTTCTTCTCCATGACAGACCGGTACAACACCCACATCACTACAGATGCAGCACCAATCTGCCTATCGATCTCATGCTCCATCTTTCCCTCGCTCTTGAGCAAGACCCCGAGATACTTAAACTCCTCCACTTGGGGCAGGACCTCATCCCTGACCTGGAGAAGGCATTCTACCCTTTTCTGAATTAAGACCATGGTCTCAGATTTAGAGGAGCTGATTCTCATCCCAGCTGCTTCACACTCGGCTGCGAACCGCTCCAGCGAAAGCTGAAGATCACGTTCTGATGAAGCCAACAGGACCACATCATCTTCAAAAAGCAGAGACCTGATCTTCAGGCCACCAAAGCGGATGCCCTCCACTCCTTGGCTCTTCTTAGAAATCTTGTCCCTAAAGGTTATGAACGGAATCAGTGACAAAGGGCAGGCTTGGTCCAACTCTCACCGGAAATGAGCCTGACTTAATGCCAGCAACGTGGACCAAGCTCTGACATCGGTCATACAGGGACCTAACAGCTTGTATCAAAGGGCCTGGCACCCAATTCTACCAGATACCCCCACAGGACCCCACGAGGGACGTGGTTGAATGCCTTCTCCAAATCCACAAAACACACGTTAGAGATAGTATCAAATCCTAATCCAGCCCAAAGACACCAGCTGACATAATAATAGTAATAATGTAAAGAGGGTATAATATTGTTGCTTTTAAGCTTAATATATTACCTTTACTTATGACAAATAAGATGGGATATTCTATATAGATATAGGGTATCAACCTGATTGGTCTTTGAATGTTTAGTCAGAAGAATTAGGATTCTTTGCTTTTTCAGTGATCATAACACACTTCGTATTAATTCAGACAGAGTCAGGTTTATAAAAAGTAAGAAATTAATTTTCTAATCAAGACAAGTTATAAATAAGACGAATGTGATGGATGAATATAAGTGGATGGAATGTGATGTATGATGATTGAATGGTGTGTAATGTTTATCAGAACTTTGTATCTAGAAGAAACTGAGTTCTGGGTGTGAAAAGAATTTGTTCTGCATTAAACTATAAGTGATGGTTAATAAAACAGCATCAGGCGCAATCTGTCGTGTCTACCTCACCCTTTTTGGTGACCCTCTTCGCAGATCCGGAGGCCAGGAAGGTTGGATGACCTCTTGGCACTGAGATTCAGTAGATTAACCGCAGCACCGACTACCCTAGTCCAGATATGTCACCAGGCACAACAGGTTGGAACTAGTTTGCGTCTAGAACAGCTGTTTCTGAGTAGCTGAAGGAGCAAGTTTCTGTGTCACTGCAGGCAGCTTTTGGCTTGTCGAAAGCCTTGATGGTTCAAAGAGTTTTGCTCCAGCTGGCCGGTCCGGAGCTCTGCTCAAGCTAACTTAATCACTCAGCAAGTGATTCTGTTTTAATACTCCCGCATTATGATTACATGGCTGATCAGGACGTGCCAAGTTAAGAGGTGTTAACAAACAAACCTCAGAACCACACCTTCATCAGATACAAGAATGTTCTAGTTCTGTGGATAAAGGACCTTTATGTGCAGTGACGTTAACTTTAATGTATCTCTAATGAACATTGTGTATGAGTGTAGATAATGATTCACTTGTTAAACCAAACATTACCGATCATAACATCAAAATGTTTCATTGTAATATTAAAATTAATTTCAACTTCATTGAATTAGGCACAGATTGTTCAAACATTAATATTACTATTCCTCTAACATTTGTTCATTTAACCATATGTTTAGTCAATGATTATTTAACTTATGAGTTGTAAAAGTTAATCTTTCATGAGAGTGTGCAATCCTGAAGTCTTATCAAAAGAAGGCTTTGTTTGGGAACACAGGTTGACATCTTGTTCCCCCTGAAATGTCAACAAGCACTGTAATATCCTTCTGGCTTGTTGGAAGATAGAATTTAAAATCCACTTTAGAGAATGGAATTATGTCTGCAAATGACCGGTGGCATGTAGGTCAATATGTAGGTCAAAATGACCCTTTCTGGACGTTATAATAATAATAATAATAATTATTATTATTATTATTATTATTATTATTATTATCATCAGCAAATATAAAATAAACTTTCACATTTTATAAAATGTAAAAAATAAACTGTAAAATGTACTTTTACATTTTACTGGAAGTTTATTACTTTTATGTTTTAGTATTTTTTGTTTTTAACAGAGCCTGGTCTATGCTCAAACACATTTCTAAAATTCAGATTATGAGATCATTGACTAAATACAGCTATAGGCTTAATGTTTCACTTCCTGTTATTTATGGATGTTATTTCAGTGATAATTTAGCTTGTTTTTAAAGATCTTTTTTTTCACTAGATAATCTCAAAACAACATCAATGCAATTTAACCACTTATTAAAATGCACCAGAATGCAGGAAATGACATCTTCCTCACTCAATATTTTTTGGGGGAAGAACAGGGTGCATGAGAAGTCGTTATTTTGTTGTTTTCCACTGTTACATAGACGCCCAACCTGACTCACGTTTGTGTTTTGCGTTAGTCTAGTAGTGCTGACCTGGGATGGTTTCTAATTCCTGGCCTGGATTATTGTCCCAATCCGCCCCTGCTGCCTTTTCAGTGGTGGATGCACGAAAATATTTAAAGTGCTTGTTCTACAGCTCAACAAAATCCTTAGTTCAAGTATGCACCCCAAACCAAGAACAGCTGAGATCAGTTCTATTCTTCTTTTTCAGGTTGGATGTCTTACCAGAAATTCCCTGAAGGCCTCTCAGTGTCAAGTTTTAACTTCTACAACTTTTTGTTTTCTTTCTCGGGCCCGTAAAGTCATTCAGATTTTCTTTTTCATAGATATTATTCATTATGCAACAAAGACAATTGATCAAATTAACATTTTTTTTTCCCACTGGACTCACCTCATCAGAGTTGGCCTCTATGATTTTGGTCATCACATACATGTGCTGCTCTCCAGGCTCCACACTGGGCAGATCAAAACGAAGGTTGGTGGTTGAAGTGAGGCCTCGACAGTATTCCAGAGCCTCCTCCCAGCTCTTGTTCTCCTTCACCAGAAACAAGTTTTCCCACATGCAGATGAAAGGGTAATGGGCGTCACAGTTCTGGGTGGTCATGCGCTTTGTCAATGAGGTGATGGAGACACAGTCGCCGCTGTTACTCGGCTCACCTGGATTCCAACTTTTATAATCTGAAAAGCCTGAACTCCAGCTCCATGATCCACCTACAGAACACATTTGACTACTTAGATTCTTTCCACTCTAAGATGGAACATTTTGCAAAATAAAATTACAGAAGAATGTTCACATTCAATCTAAACAGTGTATAGATAACTGAGTCTCGCAAATGTTCTAATTACTGATTTTAAAAAATAGTTTATTGTACTCCACAGTTATTCACACCTTTAAAAGTTGAATATGGAAAACAAACACCATAACAGCGTCTAATGTAGAGGTTGTAGTTGCAAGAATAGAACAACTTTTCCAGCGTCCGGATGTCAGATTCTCTGCCGATAATCTAGATTATTTTGACTGAAATTGAGATTTTGATTCTTTTAGATGATCTTTATTAATGTTTATAAAACAACTACTGAAAATAATGACAACAAACTAGAGATAAACAATGCAAACTTTTGTTATATAAAAATAAATAGAAAATATAAACTTCTATGCTGTAGTGGATTCCCACAACCTGCTGCATAATAATCCTGTCCCACAGTGCCGCACGGGAGTGTGTACAGCACCACGATGCAACGTGTTGCTCAGATAGATGAACTATTATTATTTATCAGCCTGAGAAACAGAAAGAGTGCAGCGAGAGTGCATGGAGACAGTCAAATGCATGTCTCACTCTCATTGTGTGAGTTTGCAGCTCTCATAAAATATCTACCTCAGATATGGCTCGTTGAATTTAGAATTTATTTTGGTTGTAAAACAACAGATTTTTGAGCAAGTGATATCCACTGTGAAAGGTTTATGATTGGTCAGTCAATGTAAAGTGATCATACTGCACATGCACACATCATTCCCCTTCCTAATGTTCAACTGGACGGTCTAGAGTGCAGGCTGAGTGTTTTGCTAATCTGCAGGAAAAATCGATGACAAAGTTATACAGAAAGTAGGCAAGGGTCATCAAAATCGTTGTTAGGTTGTTCACTAGGTGCTTTTGTGGGAAAAAAAGTCCTGAAGGGGGTCTGAAAAGTTGTTCGAACTAGTGACAAAGTTGGTAACACTGTGTTGGAGATGTACTCAATTTGCAACTCGGAATAGCCTGAGAGTAAACCGTGGGAGGAGGAGCAAACTATCAGCTCATTTTGTTTTGATAAATGTAATCGCATTTAAATTCCATTAATCCCACGGGGACAATAAAGAGTCCTTGATCACGTCGGTCTTGATCTCGTTAGCTTGAAATCACAAACAGATGCATCTCTTTTTCTTTACCATCTCTGCGGAGTCCAATCCAGACAGGGAAATCCTGATCAACAACTGTGCTCGGATTGAAGTAGTTGAAGTCTGCCAGAAAACGCATTTTATTCTGGCAGTACCGCTGGGCCTCATTCCACGTCTTTGACTCAGGTATAAATGTGTACTTATTTGAAATTGATGTAAAATAATTCTCACAGATGAAAAAGGAGTATCCATCACAACTGGCACCATAAAATCTGGAGAAAGAAAGATATGAAGAAAAAAAGATGGATTTTATTTTTTATTTTTTTTTTTTTACATTCAGAGAATATAGTTGATGGCCATGAACATTTAAATACAGTGAAACCTATTTTCAGATAACAAATTGAACAACAAATGTTGTCCTTGCTGCTTCATTGAAACATCAGTTTTTTGATGAGGAGGTTCAATAGTTAGCAAATATGAGACAAAGACAAGTACAAAGAAGGTCAGAGGGAGCTGTATTGTGCCTTGGTTTAGGTTTTGAGACAGCAGTGAGGTGTGCTGAATTGGCAGAGGACTTCAAATAAATGATAAAATGATCCACACTTGTATAGCACCTCTCAGAGTAAGGACTCCAAAGTGCTTTACACTAAAGTGTATCATTCATTCATTCACACACCCACACATTCCCACACTGATGGTGATGAGCTACGATGTAGCCACAGCTGCCCTGGGGCGCACTGACGGAGGCGAGGCTGCCACCAGTCACTCCGGCCACCACCAGCAGGCAAGGTGGGTTAAGTGTCTTGCCCAAGGACACAACAGAAGAATTCTCTGTCCGGAGCCGGGATCGAACCTGCAACCTTCTGATTACTGGACAATCCGCTCAACCTGTTGAGCTACTGCTGCCCCTAGAGGTGGAGATGGGAATGCATCAAGGAGCAGATCCAAGCTCCTTCTTGTTTGTTTTGGTGAACAGAAGTGGAAATGTACAATAGAACATCAAGTGGGAGGTAGAGAGCCCCATCAGGGAGTGTGAGATGGCCAATGGTGTTTAATGTTGATTGTCTTCTGCATTGCTGTCAGTCTCTCTCAGCTTGCTTGTCCACAGGTGGCCCAAGGGCCAGAACTGGCCCATCAGTCATTTTGAACTGATCCACTGTCCACAGCTCTTAGTGAATTATTTGTTTGTTTGTTATTTGTTCACTGCTACTTAATTGTAATTATGACAGTTGACATTTTAAAACATGAAGCTTCGCCATTTACGCTGCTAGTGGAAAGTTTACAATTACAGTTTCTTGGAAAAACAAGTCACATCCAAAAGGGAACAGATGTCAGGTTGACAGGAAAATGGAAAATTCAATGACGACTAGGCTGAAATGTATGCACACATGCAAAATGCTGAGGGAAACCCATGTGCCTTGTCCATGACATAATTTGCTTGGTAGATAGACAACACAATGTGCTGAGGCATTTCAGGACGACTCACGCTAACTTTGATAATGAATATCCACCAGACTCGGGCTCAACAGACTAAAATAAAGACACTAACTGTAAACTACCATGAAGTTGGGTGATTTTCTCTTGGAAGGCTACAGCAACATCTCTCTGAATTGTCTAATTGAATACTCCTAGATCAGGGGTGTCCAAACTGCGACCTGGGGGCCATTTGCGGCCCTCGGAGTGATTTGTGTGGCCCTCACTAGTGTTTTAAGATTTGTGGAATTACGTCTGTCCAGGAGGCTGTTAATATAAATTCATATATTCTATTTTATATTCAAATGTTTAGTAATATATCTTTTTTAGGCATTTTTGAGCAGCACAAATGAAAAATATAAAAGAATGTTAGCATTATTTAAAAAAAATACAATAATTTCCTAAATAAACAATTCATTATAAAAAAATAATTTGGGGCCGATGAGGAGTTTTAACTTCATGATTTTGGCCCTTGTCTCGAAACGTTTAGACATCCCTGCTCTAGATAATGAAGTTGGAAAACATATCTCCAGATTTCTACTTTAATATATTATAGAGGCATTTTTAATTTGGGTGCATTGAGTAATAATTCTGATTTGTACAAGTGAAACTCAAAAAATGTGAGTATTGTGAAAAAGTTAACTTATTTCAGTAATTCAACTTAGACTTAGGGATCATGTGTAGGCTCAGGAACCCTTTGCAGTTGTTTTGGATTCATTAGCTGAATAGAGCGTGACACTTCACAATATTCTAATTGTCTGAGATATTGAATGTGGGGTTTTCATAAGCTGTAAGCCATAATCATCACCATTCTAACAAATAAAGACTCCATATATCTGACTTTGCATGTAATGATTCTATTTCAAATGTTAGTTTCACCTTTTCAGTTGAATTACTGATGTGGAACATTCAGAATTCCCACCTTCTGACTAATGAGAAATTTTAAAAGACAACTATGTTAATAATTTTTAGATGAGAATACAAAATATTACATGAAGCAACAAACTAGGTGTATCATTCATTGATTCTAGAAGAAGTTCGAGAAGAATTTCACCTTACGTTTTGTTATTGTAGTTGACCACAGCACAGTCATCAGAGGGGTTTGGCTCGTTTACTGCCCAGTTATTCCAGCTGTCTAAACTTCCATCGGTCCATTTCCACTGATTACGTTGGTCTCTGTGGAGACCAATCCAAGCGATGTACTCCTTCAACCACAAATTGTTCATTTCTGCTTGGGTGTAGATGGTGGCCAGGTCTCCGTTGTTCC
Source organism: Nothobranchius furzeri (assembly GCF_043380555.1). Classification (NCBI taxonomy): domain Eukaryota; kingdom Metazoa; phylum Chordata; class Actinopteri; order Cyprinodontiformes; family Nothobranchiidae; genus Nothobranchius; species Nothobranchius furzeri. The sequence goes on from NC_091749.1 coordinate 30,686,940, forward strand.
TTTGGGAACAAAAATCCCAAAACGGTAACACATTTTAAATTATCTGTCAACATACAAATAAGATTGTGTGATCTCAGGTTTTCACATTTATTGCCATTACTCAACATTTAGCAAAAGGCATGATTACATGGCATTATTTTTTTAGCTTTGTTTGACTTGTTACTGTCAGGATCTGGGGTGAGTCTGCACATTCTGTTAATCACCTTAAGTCATTGAAGGTGGGCGGCTCCGGAGAGCGGCCAGCTGCTGCGCTTTTCCCCATCACCTGTCAGCGTTTATAAGGAGCTGGAGATCACTTCACCTCGCTGGAAAATTACTCACTTTGGGTAGCGTTGCCATTATAGAAGATAACTAGGGCTTAGTCTTTGTTTTGTGCTTACTATCAGTCGTAGTTGTTTGAATGTACTCCGCCTTGTCCTCACCAGGAACTGTCACCACGGACCAATCCTGCAATCACCTGGATTTCACCTCCGAGCCTGATCTCCCTCCACACCTGGACTGACCCGCTCTCCCACAGACACTGCTCACCCCAGTCTCGTCTACCCTCCCAAGCTCTTGGATTTCCGCTCCACAGTAAGAACCACAGAAACTGGGTCCTCCTAGTTCTGTTCCACTCTGTCCAAACCCTGACCAGTGTTTGTCTCAGCAGACCCAGCACCGGAGCTGTGCTCAGCATCCCCGCCACGTCTGGTGGTGCACCTTTAGTTTCCTTCAAAATAAAACATTTATTTTCTTCTTACCTACGTCTCCTAGAGTGATTCCGCATGTCTTGGGTCAGGAAGCTCTCCACAGTCATGACAGTTACGGTATATTTTTCACGTTGAGCATCTTAAACAAACTGGCTAAATTTGACCAGAAGCAGACCAAAGTGTCCATCTGGTTCTTTATATATTTAAAAGAAAACTATTTAAAGTGATAGCTCTGGACTTCTAAAGCTGGTTTTTGTGGAAAAGTGAACTATCTGCATTACCTACTGTAGATGGCTCTTTGACAAACTTCATTTGGAGAAATTAGCAGTTTGTCCTATGAGAAGTAATCTCTATTTCCATTGGCTTTCTGTTTTTATCTAACACACAGAGTAGCAAAGTTTTTACCTTATTTTTCTGACTGTTTCGGATGCTTCCAGTCTCCTTCATCAGAGCTTTGAGGATGTCACATCTGTAGCCATTTATCTGCGGGCAGTAGAGAACGGTGGCGGTGCACTGCTCTACTGCCAGCACCCTCCTTGTCGCTCACCACCACAAAAAAAAATGGAACAACAAAACACGTGATAAACAAACATGCCGAAGACGCACAAGAGCAGCCAAACTAGAAGCGGATAACACTAAAAATCGTCCACTGCGCAAGAGAAAGCCACGTTATGGGCTGGAACAACACACAAATCATATTAACAGAACAACAGATGAAAGAGGCCATTGAGATAAGGAGACCTGGACCATGAATGGGGATGAAGGAGTTTACACACTGGATCATTAATGGTGATTGACAAGGAGGGCATGGGCAGTAAAGGGCAACATACTCTACTGCTCCCAGATAAACGGCTACGGCTGTAACACCAACAAAGCTCTGACGAAGGTGACCGGAAGTGGCTGAAACTAACAGCAAAATAAGGTAAAAGCTTTGCTACTATGTGTGTTAGATAAAAACAGGTAACTAACAGAACTAGAAAAGAAACACAGAGTTTTAATCTGTTTCTCCAACCTGAAATAGTTATAAAACTGTCAGCAATCGGCAAGACATTCATTCTTTATAAAGTTTTCTCAGGAACCCACTGCCTAAACTATCCTTTTAAGATGAACCCAGAACTGGAAAATCTTGTAACAGCTGAAAATAATAGACATCTTTTATATCTTAAATTAATATTCTAAAATAATGAAAGTTTTATTGAGTAAGGACGGGTAGAACCTTTGGTTTAACCACTGAGCTGCAAACTGAGTACTTGACCACAGGGTTCATTTCCGACAGTAAATCTAATTTAGGCCTTTGGAAACAAACTGGTGAGTGCCTGGTGGTCAGTCTTGGAGCACAGTCAGATACAGCCTGAAAAAAAGATGTGGGTCCCTCTTCCCATGGGTGTACCACTCGTGGGAGGAGCCGAAGGGGTCAGGTACAATATGAGATGGGCTGTGGCTGTCTGCAGGGTCTGATTCTCAGCTACAGAAGCTGGCTTTCTGTACGTAGAATGTCACCTCTTTGGTGGGGAAAAAACCCAAGTCGGAACGTCAGGTTGAGAGCTTCTGGCTAGATACAGTCAGACTCACGCCGATGCATTGATAGAGAGAGAGAGAGAGAGAGAGAGAGAGAGAGAGAGAGAGAGAGAGAGAGAGAGAGAGAATTTACCACTCTGGAGTCATCCCCACCGAGAGAAGTCGAGCAGGACTGAGCAACTTGTTGCCCCCCATGTTGGTGCCTTGTCCAGTGATAGCCTTGTTCTTCTGCTCATGTGGAAAAGGACAGTGAAACCTGGAGAACTGTGGTTGAGAGGAATGGCCCCACCAATCTAAATCAGAGTGTTTTGTTATTTGACTCCTGTGCTCATCATGAATCGTCTAAAATGAACACCATGTTCAAGCAAGCCCAAACAAGTTGTAAGGGTCTGCCAGGAATGTCTGAAAGAGTAGCCTGTCATAAAGGGCTTCAAAACAATTCAGTTCAGTTTTTTTTATATAGCTCCAAATCAGGACAAGCATCGTCTCAAGGCTTTTCACAAGGTAAACATTCCAATACAGGTCAGTTCATTAAGCCATTCAGTAAAAAGTTCCCTATATAAGGAACCCAGCAGGTTGCATCGAGTCATCGAGTAGTGTCAGAGTCTTTTACAGCAATCCTCATATTAAGCAAGCATGCAGCGATAGTGGAGAGGAAAACTCCCTTTTAACAGGTGGCGCCCGTGTACGGCAAACTCGCCTCTGTCTGTTTGCCCCAGGGCAGCTGTGGCTACGATGTAGCTCATCACCACCAGGGTTTAAATGTTTGTGTGAATGACTGATTGTGTTATAAAGTGCCTTGGGGGGGGGGGGGGGGGGGGGGGGATTCCAGGACTCTAGAAGGCGCTATATCAAATACAGGTAAAAAAAAAAAAAGGTTCAAATGTGTAATAATGCAGTCTAAATCCTTCTCCTTGTTTATTCTTATAGTTTTTTATTTGGTTATTTTTCTATCCTGACTGTTATCGTCCTGCATCTCCTCTCGATCCCCCATGAAAACTGCTGCCTGGCTTCCCATTTTTCACCTCATGAGTTACCTTTGAACTAAGCAGATCAAACCGCACCAGTGACTACGTTTACATGCAGCCAATATCCGGGTTATGATCGGGTTAAGGTCGGTATTCGGGTTTCTGAGTTGATCAGAATAACCCGTTTACAAGCATAAATAGAAAGAGTTACCCCTAATTTGCATAACCCGATTTAAATGCGGACGTTGGGTTAGCGTCGGGACGTGTGGACTATGTCCAGACGCAATATGCCTAATTTCCGGTTCTTCTTGTTCCGGTATCCGTGAAAACAACAACATGTTTCCCAGTTCAGAAGAGATAACGACCACATTTGTTTGTGCTTTAGTTTCTTCGTCACTCCAAAAGTGTGGTGCTGTGCCGCGACTCGCCATTTTGCTCCCAACTTGTCGTTTACTTCCGGTGTTCTGGCGCATACAAGACGTCTCGCTACTCAAAAGACCAAGATTCCTTGCGAACAGAGGATGCGCAGAACACACGCTTTGATGGGGAAATCCCGATATGCGTTTACACGACCAAACATTCGGGTTAGAAAAGGGTTACCCCAGGTGTAGTAACCGGGTTTTTAAAAACCCGGTTATGAGCATATCCGGGTTTTTGGCGGTGTTTACAAGGACCTGCGGAACCGGATTATTGTGAATATTCGGGTTTTAAAAGGGTTACTGGCTGCATGTAAACGCACTGAGTGAGGTAAAGTCACCAAAGCACGGGAGATGAGCTCTGCAGAAGTGGAGCGCGTCAGGCATGAATAAAAGACAGAAAGTATCAGAGAATGTGAGTGGACATATTTATTTATTTATTTGGTGGTGCTACTTTGAGAATGTTACTGTGGCCATGTGTTGGAAGACACTGCCTGGAACGCATCAAAAATCAGAGCTCTGCCACTATCCATCCTCTCCGCTAACGCTACGCTGACTCCTACTTCATACTGGAAGCATCGGCGGAGCGGCATCTCTGCCGTGCTCCTCGCTAAACTTGCGAGATCACAAAATCCCTCGAGACCTCAAAGGTCATGGTTTGTTTATGCCATCCGCCATTAAACCAAAAAGAAGGAAATCATGTTTGAAATTGCTGTTTGACGGCATATATGATGCTGTTCCTCTCCACTGCCAGGATTAAACATGAAAATAATTCTGCTGCACTTCTGGAACGATACTGGGAGTAAATACTCCATTAGGTCACTTGTATTGACATAATCTACTGTGCATAGATATGAAATGGCAATGCTGCAATAATCTTTTATTTTAAAAATTACTGGGGATTTTACACTGAACCGTATGTGATTTACTGTTTAGCCCTATGTTAACTGCGAAAATTGATGATCCCTGAAGCTGCTCGTGGCAAAAATAGAACCTGATCTTATCTTTAGCTGCACAGCGTGGTGAGCTGCTTCGGGGATGCGCCTGAAAATGTTTGTGTTGCAACTGGTTTATCACCCCCGTAGACTCTAATGGATTCTATTTGAAGCAGCAACGTTCCGCTGCCATTCCGTGCTGCTGATGCTTTAGATGTGAAGTAGGATTAAGAGTCCATATGAATTGTGTAACATAAGCGAAAACAGGAACTTTTTGGGCTCCCCTGGGTGTGTAAGCTGAGGGCTTCTAGGAGAGCCCGACACCCTTTCAGGGGAGCTGGGCTCCCTTTAGCTCTAAAGGTGAGATTTTCTGGGCATGTCTAACCGGGGGAGGCCTGAGGATTCCTCAACCAAGTTGCTGGGGAGAAGGAAGTCTGGGCCTCTCTGCTTAGGCTGCTGGTCCTGCGAGCCGAAACAAGATACGTGGAGGAAAATGAATGGAAGGAAAGAAACTGCTGCCTACCAATGATTCATATAGAAAAGGTGATTAATGACAAGCTTAGGTTTTATGCAGGTTTCTGTTACACCCATTATCAGTTGTGTGCTGATGCAAATTGATGATTCATTATCTTCATGCACTTGTTTCACCTAAGCACAGAGGTAGTTTTAACAGCTTTTCATTGGTTCTTTCTGCTGTTTTCTTTTGATTTTGTATTGCTAACAAAATAAAACCTGGCAATGTTAAAGTCAACAAATCAAAGTGTTTAAGATTCAGCTTTTTTGTCAGGTTTAAAATGAAATTGTCATTGCTCTTGCTTAAAGACAGTTCTCATAAGGGTGTATGAGATATAAATAAACAACAAGACTAAAACCGATGTCTTTTAAACACACACACACACACACACACACACACACACACACACACACACACACACACACACACACACACAGAGTCAGTTTAAGGTGCACAAATGGAAATGTTTATATAAACATTGTAATAAGAAAAACCTTAAACATGACAAAAATTTTAAATAAACTTTAAGATAAACTTAAACAGAGTTAGGCACGTCACTGCACATGTTAAGGTGTTGGGTGAAAACTAGCTAAATGTAAACATAACTAAAGTTCTATAGGGCACTAACCGTCACACAGAATCAGTGTTCATGACCTCCTAGCAGCAACATTCACTTCAGTGATGGCTCTTGCATAAAAGCTGTGCAACAGCCTATGGTGCATGTTTTTACTGCCCTTCATCATTTGTCAGACAGAAGAAACTTAAAGAGAAGGCTGGATTGTGTCTTTTAGGATGTTTGCGGTTTTCCGAAGGCAGCGAGCGGTGAATATGTCATCCAAAGCAGGCAGCTGTTTATTGTTTTCTTCGCAGTTTTGAGTACACTTTACAGTGCCTCAATTATTAACATCAAACAAAAATAAACAAAAGACAGCTTACTTCTTGCAGAAGTTTTGTGCATCACTCCACTTGTAATAGATTCCATTGTATTGGTAATGCTTAAATACCACTGCAGATGTGATGCTGAGGAGAAGAAGGATCAAGGATCCAGAAAGTCTGCTCCTCATCTTCAAAGTCCTGTTCTTGAACAAAATGCACCTTTATGTGTACAAGTCAATAGATCAGAGCCTCTTGTATCACTTCTAAACAAAAAAATTATCTAAATAAACATAAAATCCAAAGTTAAAACCTTCAAAAATCTAAGCTTTATCATGCTGTAAATACCTGTCCTTATGTGATGCTTCTGCTTGGTAAGCCAGAGTCCAAAGTGGTATCTCCCACACCCCAGCACAATCATTTGATTAACATATGCAGTTAACATCAACAGTCAAGCTTAAACTATCTCTGTTTCTCCAGAAGCTATTTGAATGATTGCAAATGAAGGTAAGATTTACCTACCAGACGGCAAACCAAGGAAACACTATGGTCTACATTTTTGAAGCCAAGAAGGAGGAGGAGTGGCTAAAACTGCAGTTCCATTCTCATCCACTAGGGGTGGTATCAGAAGTGAGCAAATCCTCATTGACTCATGTTAAAAATGCCCATTTCACAGCAGAAATAAACATGTTTACAGTCTGGTTCAAAAATCCCTTTTAGGTTTATTAGATCTAATTTACATTCATGACGACTCTGGGGGGGGGGGGGGGTATTTTGTAACTCTTCTGTTTAGGTGGAATGAAATGCTTAAATTTCTGAATAACTAATGAGCATCAGAGCCACGTGACTTCAGAACTAGCTCCGGGAAAGGCCTCAGCCTCACTTTAATAGATGTTCAGCCATTTGGACTCTCTCAACTTTAGTTTTGTCTGTGTGTTTGGATGTTAATCATGGAATTAGTTGGGCAAAAGGGCAAGCTGTGGTTAGTAACAGACCATCCAAGCTGCTTGGACCAAGCGGTTTCTGCTTCTTTTTTATCAGTCAGTAAAATTATATTTATTTCGCTGGTTGAATGAGGGGAAATGCTGTCATGCCAAGACCCACAATGTGGCTCAAAAATTGAGCCAAACTCGGAAGTACCAAAAATTGCAGTTCCACCCTCATCCACTGGGGGCCGGTGTCAGAAGTGAGCAAATCCTCATTGACTCCCATGTTAAAAATACCAATTTCACAGCAGAAATAAACATGTTTACAGCCTGGTACCAGAACATGTTTTTTGTTATTATCTATCTAAATTATCTAGTTTACACTCATGACAACTCTGAAGGGGGTGAATTTTTTTCTCACTCTTCTTTTTAAGTGTATTAAAAGCCTAAAATTCTGTATAATTAATGAGCATCAGACCCACGTGACTACCGCCTCAGACCCACGTGACCACAGAGCTAGCTCCGTGGAAAGATCTCAGTAGAGCCTCAGTCTGGCTTGGAAACTGCTCCGGCATTTTGAGTCTCTGTGTTTGTGTATTGTTTTTTGGATATTATTTGTGCAATTGTTGGACAAAATGACTTGCTGTGGTATCAATTGCACTAATAGAGCATCCAAGGAGTCTCCACTTCATTTTTTTCAGTAAGTAAAATTATATTTATGTATTTTAGGTCACTGCTGAGCTGAGCTTAGATTTTAACATGTACTGTTTAACCATGAAATTTAAATGTAATAGGGTAAAACCCAGTGCATTTAACATAATGCTGCACTTTAGAAAATGGGTTGAAATATAACATGTTGGTGGAGCTGGGTTCCGACTATTGGCTTGTGGAGCTCTCGGGAGACCGATGTTTTCCACCCGGTTCTCCCCTCCCTGCATCTTTGTCTGATCGCGGCTTCTATCTGCTGCGCGGGCTGCCGGCTTGTGGAGCTCTGGATGGATCCCGATGTTTTCCACCCGGTTCTCCCCTCCCCGCAGCTTGGCGCATCTCTGTCTGATTGCGGCTCCTGTCTGCTGCGCGGGCTGCCGGCTTGTGGAGCTCTGGGATGGAAACCTTTCCACTTGGTTCTCCCCAGCGGCAGCTTTGCGCATCTCAGATCGCAGCAGCGCTTGTCTGCTGTGCGGCTGCCGGCTGGTGGAGCTCTCAGAGACCTCTGTGTTCCACCCGGTTTTACCTAGCGGTCAGCCCGGCGTATCTCTGACTCAAGAAGCTCTGGGGTTGTGCACAGTTAACTCCGGTTGTAGCTAGGTTGCTACCTCCGTTAGCTTAGCTCCCACCGTTAGCTTTGGGTTAGCTTCAGGTTAGCTTGTAGCTAGTTCGACTGGGTGTCGTCAGTTGATCCCAGCCTTACAGCCCCACCCTCAGCTCCACCTCTCTTACCTTTTGTGGAATTGTCTGGGCTTGACGGAACCTGTGACACGGTCAAAATGGCGGTGGTGTCCACCTCCCATTTGGCCTCAAAAACGTGTTATTGGAGTCTATGGAAACCCATTGTCCAATATTTATATGTCGATGTGTCAAACACGTTAGCGGGGCTGCTCGCTGGATAAGAAACTTGAGCGGATGCCTAGTCTTCACGTTGGAGTCGATCTACCACGTTTTTCTTGCTAAAAATGCCCGAAAAACTCTGTTAGCTTCGGTTTAGCATGTAGCTAATATCCCACTGATCTCTGACCTTGGAGAATGAGCTGATTTGTGGGGCCAGGGCTCCCGGTCACAGTGGTCTGGCTCTGCTTGTAATTTAATCTAAATCTACTGAGGTACCTGTCTACTTGACAGCTTTTATCACTCATAATGGACACACACACACGCACGCACGCACGCACACACACACACACACACACACACACACACACACACACACACTTATTTATTACCCTCTATGGAATGTATCACTTTATTAATTGTATACAACAAAAATAATAGCAGATAATGTATTTGATACCAATAACAGAAATAATATTGGTAGTACAGCAATAAAAATAAGTATTAAACAGTGACAGAATGAACAAATGAATAAAAAAGAAAACCCTGGGTTAATCTAAAATGAAAGAGGTGAGATTGACATATTTTTGAAATTGGTGTCAAAGTTTTACCATCTGATTTGGACCCTGGTTTTAGATCTGTTTAGTTTATGTGCTTTCTAGTTTGATTGGGTTAGGCAACAAAACACACTCAACTGCTGTCAAGTTATGTCATCAAACCACCTTAGCAGGGTAAGATGTATTTTATTGGTACAGTAGGTCAGCAGCTAATTAAATCTAACTCATCAGATGTTCTATTTACAGACTTTTTGACTTGGAGAAGTCAGGCATGGTTTACTAATGAGGGATGCGTTTCCCTTAGAGGAAGTTTTTGTTTTGCATTTTCATGCTGAAAACAAAAAGGTGGGACACAGCCTCTGTTAACACTTTCTTACTCGTTCAGGTCAGCATGTCCATTGTGGAAATAAGACTGGAAGTGGGTCAAATGAAGGTAGATAAATGGAATTCATGCATAATTCAGCTGTGGGCTGAACAAGTTGGATATTTGAAACAAATGTGGTGTGAAAATTAAAACGTCCCACATACTAAACTATACAAACATATAATTTGCGCAAACTGGAGGTTTAACGTGTGTGTGTCTGCTCTGTCTTCTCGATCCCCAGTGAGTCGTGGTGGATGGCTGCTTACACTGAGGCAGGATCCTCTGGAGGTTTCTTCCTGCTAAAAGGGAGTTTTCCTCTCCACTGTCGCTACATGCTTGCTAGTATGAGGATTGCTGTAAAGACTCTGACACTAGTCAGTGACTCGGTACAATCTGCTGGGTTCCTTATATAGGAAACTTTTTACTGATTGGCTTAATGAACTGACCTGTATTGGAATGTTTATTATGTGAAGTACCTTGAGACGACTCTTGTCGTGATTTGGCGCTATATAAATAAACTGAACTGAATTGAATTAAAGTTCCTCTTTTGGATTTAACCATTTGTCATTTCAAATAGAATTAAAAAGTAGCAAAAATAGTTTACATCACTTTTTTCCAGATGTGTTGATTAAGATTTATCCTGAGTAGATGTGCAGATTGTTGTTGATTTAAACAAGCAGGAGACAGCAGTAGCTCAGGAGGTAGAGAGGGTTGTCCAGTAATCAGGAGGTTTGATTCTGGCTCCCACCAGAGAATGCTGCTGTTGTGTCTGTGGGCAAGATGCTTAACCCCCTTGCCTGCTGGTGGAGGTTGGAGGGACCGGTGGTGCCAGTGTTTTGCAGTCCACCAGCGTGCCCCAGGACAGCTGTGGCTACACTGTAGCTCATCATCACTAATGTGTGTGAATGGGTGGATGACTGATTGTGTTGCGAAGCCTTGGGGGTTGTATAAACTTAAGAAGGCACTCCACATATACAGACCATTTACCATTAAACACCCCAGATGTGTGTTATTGATTTGTTTTTCTCAGTTAACGGACAGGTGCTATTTTAGAATTTGATGCAGCTCAGCAGGCTTCCAGCATTCACACCTGACGACAGCATTTTCCTTAACTGACCTCTCATTACTCATCACTTCCATCAACCAGCACATTTTATGTTCCAGTAACTTAATCTTTATGGTTATTCCCAAAGCTTGCACCTCATTCCAGTTTGCAGCTTCCAACAACTAAAATGAGTTGCAAAAATCTCTGGAGGTAGATTCCATTATCTACCTTCAATAATTCACTGCAATCGATATTTTCTGATCAATGTGCCTGCTTCGGAGTACTCATGCATCTGTTGCTGCTGCCTCTTGGCCAGATCATTGTAAATGAGAATGAGTTCTCAATCGGCCCATCTGGTTAAAAAAAATAAGCGTTTTCCCTCTGAACCTCCTACACCGCACAAAATAATGAATATGGTGAATTTAAAGCACGATGGCTGACATCGAGAGGAGCCAGTAGAGGTGGCTCGGGCATCTGGTCAGGATACTTCCTGGACGCCTCCCTGGTGGTTTTCCAGGCACGTCCAACCGGGAGGAGACCTAAAGGTAGACCCAAGACACGGTGGAGGGACTATGCCTCTCACCTGGCCAGGGAACACCTTGGGATTCCCCCAGAGGAGCTGGCCCAAGTGGCTGGGGAGAGGGAAGTCTGGGCCTCTCGACTTAGGTTGCTTCACCTGCGACCCGACTCCGGATAAGATGACGAAAATGGATGGATCGTTGACCTAAATTCTAATTTAAAAGCCAACCAAATAAAACTGAAGAGTAATTAATAAATCAGTCATAGTTACTTTTTCATAACTGCATCAGAGCAGTTTATTCTGTTACATTTACAACACGTCACAACAGAGCAAAACAGTAATAAATCAAGTTTTTACAGCATGAAAATACATAAATCATACGGTCATCTTAAACATCTATATAGCTTTGTTTATTTTTATTTACTTTACTCATGTAGAACGTGACGCGGGAGGAAGATCCTGCTCTGCGGTTTCATTTATAACATTTAACAATAATCTATTCAAACAACAAATCAGAATCACTTCACTTGTTAGTCTTATATAATTTAGACATACAGACAAAACCTCGCACTGGAGCAGAAATAAATAAAGAGCCAGACAGGAGCAGAAGAACGTTCATGTACACTGAGCTGGACAGAAGGGACATTCAGAGTAAAGTTACCCTTATGACAGATCTCAAACTCTGATAAACTGCAACGTCAGTAAGCTCATAAAATGCAGTTGCTGACTGGTGTAGCTGAAGAAAAACAAATCAACTTCGTTGCTTGGTGCCTTTCAAGTCGTTTCCTCCCTCTGATGAATTGCAAATACACAGATTTGTTTATCTGCCTGAAGTGTCAGCTGGACATTGTGTGTCGTGTGAAACACACTGAGCTTTGGAAAGTTTATGAAGATGTGTTTGAAAGTCAAATGGGTGAACGAGGTACACCTGGTGACTCAGGATCATGTTGTTTTATTCCCATTTAAAACGGAGTTATTCGTAGAACTCTCTTTTACTTTGTAGATAAGTTAGAAAAAAAAGTCATGAAATATTGTCATCTAGAACCAATTTGCATACAAAGGTGAATAATGGAGAACTTTTTGCATCCTTCCATCACACTGAGACTAGAGACAAAGGACTGAATGAAATTATGATGGAGAGAAGGAGCATGGAAGCCTGAGAGGAAAGGGAAGACTAAAAGATCGGAATGTAGTTATCGATTTTGGCACGGTGTCGCTGAGCGATGCACTCAGCGATCCAGACGATGTTCCTGCACTCCTGCTCCTTCAGCTTGACGTACGCGTAGAACACGCTGAAGTGGAACTGATTAAGAAACGCCAACTTGTTCAGCTTCACCTGCAAGCATAGAGGACAGCAGACAATCAGCAGAACTGTTTGTGGCTCATGAAGTTCTGCCAGAATAGGACTATTATTTATAGTAACAATCAGACGCCTCATCGTGTTAATTAGGAAAAGTTCACGTTAAAGAGCAAGTCACCCCCACATCAACTTTTTATCTTCTGATACACTATATAAATCGTGCTGCAGACACATGTAGTCAAAAGTTTTGCACTTTAGTGCATTTTAGTTAAAATTTTAATTTTCTGCCTAAAACTGTCAAAAGTCTGCACTGCATTTGAATTTAAATCTGCCATCGCTATTGGCTAAGAGGTACCCTAGAACATTAGCTGGTACCATATGATGTCACAATGTCGTTGTGAGCTTGTATGCGTGTGTATGTATGTCATTAAATGTAAATGACAACCAGTTACTCCACGATTTATCACATTAAAGTTTTTATTTATTCCTGTCGGGAACCTCTTCTCGGTCCTAACCGCATTTACAACCTTTGCAACTTGTTTAATTCTTTTGCACTTCAGCAGCCAGTCTCTTGATCTCGCAACAAAGTTTTCATTCTTTTTTCCGGGTAGAAAGCAGGGAATCCCCTCACAAGCGGAGGACGTAGCGTGACCAAATACGGTTAATTGAGGGCATTCCTGTATGTAAATGACTGGGAACAGACAAGAGCACCTGGGTATGCACAGGTGGGATTTATCGTCAGACGAGTGCGGAGAAACGTGCGTACGAGAGACCACCGCATGTTTCATAAATCAGAATTTTGACCGTTCATATGAACATTCTAAATTTTGTTCATAGGAAGGGATTTAGGAATATTTCTACGAACGTGTGATGAATGAGGCCCCTGGAGCCGATAAAAGCATGCATGGCCTTCTCAAGGTCAGTTTGGCATAAAAAGGCATAAAAACCTTAGTTGAAAGACGAAGGTGATAGAAGCTTGATTGACTACTGAATCAACTTGTTTGGAAATAGAGAAATTCTAATCTAAAATCACACCTAGAGTTTTACAGTAATGCCAAAGTCAAAGTTCAGAGTAGCGGTACCAACAGAGGCGCTCTCACAGAACAAAATGAACTCAGTCTTTTCATTCAGAAACAAAAACTTCTGATTTAACCGCTGCTTCACTGCAGAAAGGCCGTCAGTGAGCAGGTGTTGAGCGTCGCTATTGCCAGGTTTTAGCAGTACGCTGCTATGTGTGTCATTCTTCAGCATGAAAAACCGATTTGGCAAAATCAGGCCTAAAACATTCAGAATGTAAGTCCTTTAGAGTGAAATCTCTTTAAACATTCATACACATCAGTAACCCATCCTGCAGATCAGAGTGTTTTAATGCAGCCCAGGAGAAAAACAGCTGTGGGCTATGCGTGGGCTTACAATAACTCTTGTGTTAATAAAGTAAGTGGACCTTCTGTGTGTGGTATAAAATACATCAGTCACCTCGTGCTCAAAGAAACGGTCCTCTAGAGTTTTATCTCCTGGGTTGCTGCCAGCGCCCTCAAACAGCAGCTTGTATTCCTGAGAAGAGAAAAGCAAATTCAATGGCAGAATTAACTCCTCACTAATGAGAGAAAACTACAAAAAATAAATAAATAAACACGTTGTTCCGTCTGTCCTAAATGTACAAAATAAGACACAAGCATGATAATAGTTGGCTTGATACAGGGTGCTGCACCACCCTCTAGTGGATGGTAGAGGACATGCATGTACAGAAAATACAAACATGGATGAGCAACACTTTGCCTCCAAACGACGATGCCAAATGTTGCTGTTCAGTTACAAACCCAAAATAAAAGACTGTTCAACCCACCAGGCAAACCCAGATTCTTAGACTTACGGGATAATAATCAGCGACAGACTTGACCTGCTCGTAGTCATCTGCCCGAGCCAGCTGTGCAAGGCCTTCTGGGTAGAGCTTGCCACAGTGGGGGAAGAGTTTAGCACGGTCCTCTTTGGACAGCTCAGTACCAAAGGAGTTGATGGTGATGATGAAGGCTCTTCTGTCGGCCTCGAACTGACACACAGACAGAATAAAGTTAATGAAACTATAACCCAGAGAACAACTAACGCCTTAAACAACCCACCTCCAAGATAGGACACATGGTGTCAGCAGTGGTTCCTCCCAGGTTGGAGCAGAACTTATAGAAAGCCTCCAGATAAGCCTGAGAGGATGCAACAAAAACACACATTTAGGTACTTTTTAATAACAGCTTTGATTACTAGAACCTGTATTTAATGTCTTATAAACACATACTGGAAGTTTTTTTTATTGTTTTACCGTAAATCCTCTAATGCAGGCCCGGGCCTGTATTTGACTCAAGCTCACCAAGCTCCAGGCCTTTATTGGAAGGAGGGCCAGAATTAGAGGCAGGCCTCAATTTCTATTTGAGCAAAATGAACTAATGGTTCGCTGGAGTTTTTGACAATTAAAATTGTGCCCACATTTTCAAAGTTAAACACATTTCTTTTAACAACGGTAGTTTCTGCTTCAGCCATCTCCCCCCTCCCCCTGCACAGTGGCCGCAAGCTCACTGATACACCTGCAGCCTCTCAGAGTTCCTGCTGCTCTAAACATTAAAATAATTATTTCATTTTCTGCTCCTCACTTCTGATTACCTTCAATGGTGTCTGTTTGTTGCAACCACCAGGTACAAAAACTAACTTGTTTTTATTTGACTATTTTTGTGTCCTGTCTGTTTATTATCTTCCTGCATCTCCTCTCAATCCTAAAGAAAAACTGCTACCTGGGTTCATATATTCACCTTATGAGTTACCTTTGAACTGCAGTTCTAAAAGATCTACCGACCGCAAAAACAGCGGAGTGCTTGCCAGCCGCATCAGTGATCGGTGCGTCGGAGGACAAGGTGGTGCCCCGCTCCACAGCAGCGAAACGCATCAGGCGCAAATAAAAGACAGAAAACATTAAAGGAAATGAACCGACATGAACGATCGCGTGTTAAATTAGTTTTTGAGGTGGCGACACCTGATTTGATAATGTTACTGTGGCCGTGCTCAGGATGCAGATCTACCGACCGCAAAAACAGCGGAGTGCTCGCTGCTTGGGGGCCGCATCAGTGATCAGTGCGTCGGAGGACAAGGTGAAGCGCCCCGCTCCACAGCAGCGAAACACATCAGGCGCAAATAAAAGACAGAAAACATTAAAGGAAATGAACAGACATGAACGATCGCGTGTCAGTACCGACGCTCTGGCACAGCGCGTTGCCCCCCCCCCCCCCCCCCCCCCGAGCGCAGGAGCTTGTCACCTGCTGACAGCAGGCTGCTGTCTTTTCCGTGGACTGCATCTTGCCGGTCATTATCAAGTGACAGCGACTAGTCGATGACAGGCATAAAAAGTCACTATAGTGAAGTCGACTAGTTCATACAACCCCTGTTACTGCTCCCCAGAGTGTTCTGCAGCATAATCAGCACGTTCTCTTTGAACTTGATATCAAATTTTCGCCTCCTCTTCATCTCCGCACGGTTAAAGTTACCCTCGCGGTCTATCACTGGCAAATCAAAAGTGAGACGGATGACACAACCGCCCCCTGTACTTGCTTGTTACCACATTCCACCCTGCCACAATAAAATACCGGCCATTATTCACCTCCGCCGACTCCGACACCGGCCAAAATATGATACCCGGCCGTTAATTGAACACAGGCTAATATTAGAGGATTTACGGTATATTAATTCATCATGTGTCGTGTTCCCCTGAACCACAGATATAATCTTTTAGTTCATCACACGCTATAAAAAGTTCACACTTATGAAAGCTGCTCCTCTGTTTTACCTTGTAAAGGGTGTTACGAATGATTTCAATGTTCATCTCATCCAAGTCCTGCTCTGATATACAATCCTGAAAGAATGCAGCTGGAAGAACAAGGACCAGAGTTAGTGATGGCTTTGTCTCCCCCTGCTGTTCAGCATGAGACATTAAAGGACAGGACAGGTTAGTGCGTACCCAGAGGCGTGTCCACCAGGATGGCGTTGTAGAGCTCAGCGGGGGTCTGGGCGATGTTGACGGCCTCCATCTGCTCAAAGCTGCCCAGAGGGTGACACTTAGGGACGAGCTCGGAGATGGCCCTCTGGTGCAGCGTGCCGGTGATCAGCAGGATGACGTTATCGATCATGTAGCTGTACCTGAGGAGAGCAGTGGGGCGGAAGTGATGAGAATACAGAACCATCATGTGATGCTGTGTTGTTTATTTGTACAGTGCTCTGATCAAAACACAATCTCCATCCAGCCTCTGCTTATCCGGGCCGGGTCGCGGGGGAAGCAGCCTACGTAGAGAGGCCCAGACACAAAAACACAATCCAACTAAAGACTCCACCAATCCTGTTTTCTCATTAATGAGAAAAACTCTAAACGTGAATCCATGAGCAGCATTTTAACTAACTAATTTTAGTACACAAATCTATAGCTATTAGTATTTTATTAAGACTTGCATATATATTACAAACAGCATCCCTGGTTCTGCCTAGGAGATGTTAAGGAGCTACTGAGACGTGTTACTCCAGTGTTGAAGTTGGGGCAAACAAAGCAGAGCAGTCACTTCATTTGAATGTTTATTATTTATGACGAGAAGAGCGTCCACCAGGAGAACCCCGTCCATCATGAGATGATGACCTTTTGCCTTGTAAGATGATTTGAGCTTATTTGAGTCAGACAGGTTTTACTGAGGTGAGTAAGTCTGAGCAGTGTGACGAATTTAACAAAACTCAGCTTTTGAAAATATTAGGTTATAGATGTTCTCTTTAACAGAGGCTGTACCTGTAACAGGGCCAGGCTGCATTAGATTGAAATCTCTTCTTAAAGAGCAAGTCACCCCCTACCAGAGTATAACTCCACTCCCACTTCCTGTTTGAAAAATACAACAAATGCTATTGTCTAGCAGACCGAGAGGGCGGGGCCGCTAACAAATACACACACACACAGGCTCACAACGTCACTGTGACATCATATGGTACCAGCTAACGTTCTAGGGTACCTCTTAGACAATAATGATGGCAGATTTAAATTCAACTCCAGTGCAGAGTTTTTACCTGACAACGGGACAACACTGGCAGTTTTGGGCAGAAAATTTAAATTTTAACTAAAATGCACTGAAGTGCTAAACTATTGACTCCACGTGTCTGCAGCACAATTAGACACACATTTATATAGTTTATCAGAAAAAAAAAGATTTGGGGGTGACTTGCTCTTTAATGAATAAAAAACAGTGTTTTATATTTACTCAGGTTATCTTTGACAGTGAAGCTCCTTTGTTGATCTGAAGCATTCAAATGCCCCCCCCCCCCCCCCCCCCCCAATTAAATAAAAAATTAAACAGTCTGAGGCTAGTAGGTTCGGTTATAGAACAGAACACAGCAAAAATTAGCTACAAACTGGTAAAATTTTCAAAATAAAAGAATAAAAATACCCTACTGTCATGGACAGCATATTAATGAGCCTTTAATTAGGATTAACAGGAACAAATGAATGTTTTACTCTGTTTATTCTGCAGACAGGTGGTCTAGGAACCATTTAAACTCTTTTTACCAGGAGACGGATGGAAACCCTAAAACCTGACTGGGCCTTGTATGAAACCCTAACCTCACCAGGCTGAAGCAGGTCTTTAATGAGCCGTTTTTAGAGCCGCTCATGAAAGCGTTGGTCAGGACTGATAAAACAAGAATAAAAACAGCATCATGAGGGTTTCTTCAGCCTTCAATTAGCAACTCTAGGGATAAAAATACACACATGGCTGGGCCTTCTTGTACGTTACATCAACACAACATTTAAAGGTC
Source organism: Nothobranchius furzeri (assembly GCF_043380555.1). Classification (NCBI taxonomy): domain Eukaryota; kingdom Metazoa; phylum Chordata; class Actinopteri; order Cyprinodontiformes; family Nothobranchiidae; genus Nothobranchius; species Nothobranchius furzeri. The sequence goes on from NC_091749.1 coordinate 30,704,933, forward strand.
AATTCATCATCTATCATAATGACCAACTATCAGGGTTACATGCTCTACCACCAGACCATCCATCACCACTGGAGGAAACACAGCTGAGGTTTCCACAATCCTAAATCACGTCTTCAGTCTTTTTGCACATTTTAGTCAGAGAAGGAGCCTTTAAACCAGAACGTGAGCTTATTAAGAGCAGAGTTTAAGACTGTCGTTGTGATGACCTGGGGTGTGGCTTTGACACATTTGTGTAGAGAGTAAACAGGTGAGCCAGCGGAGGATAAAATTATCTGAGAGAAAACACCTTACAACCACCTGTGTTTGGGCACTTTGCTTTTATCCATCAGCCACAGATGTAATATGTGTCACATCAGAGAGAAAAAACGTTCCAAAACACTGTAGGAAAACCAGCTCATTGCACCTGTACACCTTCATCCAGGAAAGCATGTAGGTGAAATTTAAAGAGCGAGTAACACCTAAATAAGACTTTTTTTGCTGATAAACTGTATAGATGAGTGTCTAACAGTGCTGCAGACACGCATAGTCATTATTTTTGACATTTTAGTTCATGTTGCTTAAAATTTAAACGTTCAGCCTAAAACTGTAATTATATCTCCCTCTTCAGGTTAAAAATCAGCTCTACATTGATTAGGAATCAGCCGCAGCTGATGGCCAAGAGGTCCCAGGTGGCACTGTCTGTCCTTCTGTCAGACGAGGGGAAGTGAAAAACCTCCAGCCTGCTGATGTTTCTCTGGTCGCTTGTGCGGGGAGTCTGCTGTGTGTGTTTGTGTGCATGCTGCCCTTCAACAAGAAGCGTGAGTGAAGTAAGACTCCACCCAGCGGCTGACCGGCCCTTTAGCGTTTAGGAGGTAAGAATCGGTTTGATCGGTTTCACAAATTCTGACTTACGTGATGAAGTCCATGAAGCTGGCCAGGGGTTCGTAAGACTGGTTTCTCATGTGGCGAAACTCCACCACCATCTTCTCCTTCAGCTTGTCATCGATGACCGACACCGTGAGCGGAGACGCCTCGTTAGCCAGGAAGCTGCCATAGTCGGTGCTCTGCAAGTGGAGCTTCAGATCTGCACGGGAAACAGATAGAGGGGAAAAAAATGCTAATTTGTAACACTCTGGTTATTATGTGGGTATGCTTAAAAAAACGTGTTTCTATTTTTAAACCTATGATGCATGAAACTGGAAAGGGTCCGGTCCTAAAGCAAGGTTAGGTAGATGAGTTAAGTTGAAGCTCGTAGGAAAACAAAATTGCTCAGCATGACAATGATCCAAAATACACCGTCGTCGATGCAGAACCGAAGTGGAATGCTGTGTTTTCACAACAGGAAATGGAACATTTTATTTTTAGTCGTGAATCAGCCACTACAAAGCCCAGGCCTGAAGAGAACAGAGGCAATAAAACAAATGCTCCTGTTTGCACTATTAACGATATTTCACATATTTCACTGGGTTGCTGCATCCAATTTTCCTCATAAAATATGTAAAAACACAGTTGAAAATAAACGTAACCATGAAACAAGCAGCAGTTCACCTGAACACTGATTAAAAAATAAATGGAAACATAGTATTTTACACACTTCTTGTTGATCTTAGATCTAGACGCGTGAATAATACAAACAGTCGCCTAAGACACGTCATAAATAAACGAGCTCTAGTAGAATTCCTATAGGTTACTTTGAACCAGGCTTTGCTGTTTGGCCAGCTGTTCCACTTCCTCTAAGTAGTCCAACGTTGACAAAGAAACGCTGAGAATATTCATTATGCTATACCAGTACGGCAAGCTTAAATGAATGGTAGCAGCCATTAATATACAATTCTTAGACACATTTCCACAATACTCGGTGGCAAATGTCAAGGTAAAGGTTATTCAGTAAGAACCCACAAAAAACGGCTACGAGTCAATGTGGCCCATTAAGATCCAGTATCCTCCACGTAACCCGAGCTAAGCTATTGAGCTGCGCTAGTTAGCATTAGCTTCTTTAAAACTTACCTTCCAGAGTCTCACACTGCACCAGGTTTAAATAATCCCCCTGAGACAATATACCAGCTTTAAACCCCCTAACCAGCCCCTCCAGGTAGCCATTATCCACGTTAAAATACAACTCAGAGAAAGGCATCCTGGCCGATCGAGTCAAACCGCTTGCTGTCCGGTTAGCGTCAGCTGACTGAACCACGTGACCGTCATCTGATCGGTCACCTGAGTGTGCATCACAGACGTCTGTCGCGGTGGAGCATCCGGTCACAAGACCAGCCCGTTTCCGGTGTTGTGCCATAAATCGACTCGCTGCCAAAAAATGATCAGCCACCGCGGGATCGCGCACGGTTAGGTAATTGCATTTCTAGACGAAATTCCCCGGGATTTCGCCCTAAAACTCAGCATATCTAGCAATATGGACATTCAGAAAGCAGAGATAACCTCTTCCGGTATTTAGACAGATGTTTATTGCGGATATTAGTTTTTCCAGTTCGAAAGTTGTTTTAAGTGTTTCTATTTGTCTTCAACGTTCACAATGAGGATATATTAATCCTTTTTGCAATATTAGCGATTGAAAGATGGTTTGTGGTAAGAACTGGCTTTCTTAATGTTACAGCCTTGATACTAAAAAATAAATAAATAATGTAAAATCGCGCCCTGTATTGAATGTAAACGCTGTATAAATGTAAATAAACAATTCTCCAGCAATTTGATTTTTCCCCCTTCCTTTCTTTAGTCCACTTGACATGGAGCCACAGTTAACTAGTTTGGGGCACATTTGTACTTGAAAAATTGTATTTAAACTGATCAAGCTTTGGCTTTAATGACACTGTGTAGGTTACTATCTATACATTACTTTGCTCTATTTAAAAGTAACACGATAAAAGCACTTCAGCACATAAAATTAAGATTGTCACTTGCCAAATAGTGACTACACCCTCCTGTTTACCTATAAGAAACACCTCAAAATATCTTTAAATTCTTTATTGATGATTTAATTGTAGACAAATAAAATGGCATTTTACTTGCCAAAAAGTGATTGAATCGCTCAGATTTTCATGGAGGCTAAAAGTGACCAAATAAGGGTTTTATGTATTATCTGTTGATGTTACTGTACTCATACTGTCTACTGTATCATCAAAAACACCCCAAAAATGGCACACACAAAAAAGGATAATTTCCCTTGCCAAAAATTGATCACAGTGTCCTGGTCACCTGTAAAGGGTTAAATTGACCTGAATATAATATAATATAATATTTAGGTAAATTTAACCCTTTACAGGTGACCAGGACACTGAAGTTTTTGGCAAGGGAAAATATCATTTTTGCCATTTTTGAGGTGTTTGTGAATGTGGAAGAGATCCATCATCCTGTGATGGCACTAATAACATCAAGAGGTAATAAATAAGGTAATATTTATCTCAATTTAACCCTTTACACGTGACCAGGACACTGCGATCAATTTTTGGCAAGGGAAATGATCATTTGTTGTCATTTTTGAGGTGTTTGTGAATGTGGAAGACACCCAGCATCCTGTGATGGTACTAATAACATCAAGAGATAATAAATAAAGTAATATTTAGGTAAATTTAACCCTTTATAGGTGACCAGGACACTGTGATCAATTTTTGGCAAGGGAAATGATCATTTGTTGTCATTTTTGAGGTGTTTATGAATGTGTAAGAGACCCAGCATCCTGTGATGGTACTAATAACATCAAGAGATAATAAATAAAGTAATATTTAGGTAAATCTAACTCTTTACAGGTGACCAGGACACTGTAATCAATTTTAGGCAAGGGAAATAATCTAATTTTTTTTTTTTTTTGCCATTTTTGGGGTGTTTTTGATGATACAGTAGACAGTATGAGTACAGTAACATCAACAGATAATACATAAAACCCTTATTTGGTCACTTTTAGCCTCCATGAAAATCTGAGCGATTCAATCACTTTTTGGCAAGTAAAATGCCATTTTAGTTGTCTACAATTAAATCATCAATAAAGAATTTAAAGATATTTTGGGGCGTTTCTTATAGGTAAACAGGAGGGTGTAGTCTCTATTTGGCAAGTGACAATCTTAATTTTATGTGCTGAAGTGCTTTTATCTTGTTTCTTTTAAATAGAGCAAAGTAATGTATAGATAGTAACCTACACAGTGTCATTAAAGCCAAAGCTTGATCAGTTTAAATACTATTTTTCAAGTAAAAATGTGCCCCAAACTAGTTAACTGTGGCTCCATGTCAAGTGGACTAAAGAAAGGAAGGGGAAAAAAATCAAATCGCTGGAGAATTGTTTATTTCCATTTATACAACGTTTACATTCAATACAGGGCGCCATTTTACATTGTTTATTTTTTAGTATCAAGGCTGTAACATAAAGAAAGCCAGTTCTTACCACAAACCATCTTTCAATCACAAATATTGCAAAAATGATTAATATATCCTCATTGTGAACGTTTAGGACAAATAGCAACACTTAAAACAACTTCGGAACTGGAAAAACTAATATCTGCGATAAACATCTGTTTAAGTACCGGAAGAGGTTATCTCTGCTTTCTGAATGTCCATATTGCTAGATATGCTGAGTTTTAGGGTGAAATCCTGGGGAATTTTGTCTAGAAATGCAATTACCTAACCGTGCGCGATCCCGCGGTGGCCGATCATTTTTTGGCAGCGAGTCGATTTATGGCACAACACCGGTTCTTGAAGCAGACATTTCCCGTATAAAATCCTCCAATACAATAAAAGAAACTTAAAAATACAATTATTTTGAATAGAAGGTGTTGAAGAAGACTTTTGAAAACATCCAACTGAAGTGATTTTCTAAACACAAATTTACAAGACAAGGATCTATCTTGTTAACTTTTCATCTTTGGCTTCTGTTACTAACGCTGTCGCCCTCTGGTGGCGTAGTTGTGACCCTACAAAAAACATGTTTTTTAATTTACACACACACACACACACACACACACACTAGTCTGATGAAAAGAAGCAGGATAAGTTATTTACTATATGAAGCTGTAATGAATTAGATATACATTTAATTAAGGACCATAAGACATTAAAAATTCATATCTAGTATGAATCCCGTCTTACGGACACTGGGTTATTTAAATCAGAAGATTGGATGTTTTTATTACAGGGACCTTCTAATAACACTTTGCATTAACTGAGAGACAAGAGAAGAAAGAGAGACTTTCACACATTTAAGGAAATTTATTACTAAATAATTTTAAACAATTTAACAAGACTAACTCTCTAATGATGGATGTTTTGTTGGAATGAAGTGTGAGGTGAATGGTGTGTGCGAATGGTGTCAAATTCAGAACCTTCGCATCCGGAGAAGCAAAGTTTGAGACCCGTGGTCATAAACACATGAGACGCCATTCTGTCGCATCCACATACCCTCAGTGAGACCTCCGTACAGATCCGGATGCCAGGTCCACGGATCCTCCTTTTGGTACTGGAGCCAATGGTACAGCGTCACAGCACAACAAACCAGTGTTTGGATAGTCTCCAGGTAAAAAGCGACAGGTGTTTCACAGCGTCAAAAAGAGGACCCTCCTTGGGTCAGCGAGTTCAGCTTTCATTCTGAAGGACCTGTTGCTTCGCTGGTAACAACAGAATTTCCCCAGCTTGAATGGTTCTCAGCTTAGAAAGAAAAATATAGATGGCCTGTCCATACTTCACTTAACATGTGGTGAACTTCAGGGGATCTTGAATACTGAACTCATAGGCGTCATTTTAACAAAATTTGTGATTGGCAGCTGTGTCCCCCCCACTTTCAAAAAAGCCTGCTGATGAGGATTTTTGTTTTACCAGCTCAGATCTTATACCAGGGGTCGGCAACCTGTTCCCATCAAAGAGCCATTATTACCCGTTTCCCACGGTAATTTTGGACGGACCTTAATAAGCAGTAACTTAAGTGAAGCAGGCAGGTCGCGCTAGAAAATTTAGTTTAAAAAGACGTCATAAATGTGTTCCCCCGTCCTTTTTATTTATAAAATATGAAGTAAAAACTCACAATTAAATTTTCATTCATTTGTCATTAATATGTAGTCTACACCCGTGCGTTAAGTGGACCATCTTCCAGTAAACGCAAAGCATCCAGTCCACCTCTCCAAATGCGTAAAATGTGCATCAGCCGCTAGTTAGGCGCGCCGCGCGCACCATAAGCTGATCAGTCCAGACAAGAGCAGAGCAAATAGAGAAAGAATAGAGGATCATTGTGTCTGGATGTGGATGGAGATTACATTTTACAGCAGCCTGATCATCATTTAAATACGTAAACCATCACCTGTCTTCTAGTCCACGCTATCAGCATTATGTTAATTGGTGTGTGTGTGTGTGTGTCTGTGTGTGTGTGTGTGTGTGTGTGTGTGTGTGTTTTCCACTTCAAACACTGGTCTAACCAACCAGACCAGCGTGTCCAGTAACATATTAATGTTACAATTAAACAGTTTCACTTCATGTAGGCTAGGAACATTCCACCTGCCGTGGCCCGACCGCTTCTGCTCCACATAAACTTTGTTCGTAATCAAATGTCTCTACGGGTCATGCGTCTCCATATTAGAGATGGGAACAATCGCTGTTCAGCCAAAGTTTCATAATTTCATAAAAAGAACATTTTTCCAAGTGACACATCCCTCAGAGAGACCGGGTTTCCAGACTGTTTCAGTGGGAGGAAATCTTATCGCATGCGCGTGGTTCTGCACTGCGCTGGAACCCCATATCTTCAGCTCACTGTCCAGCGTGGGCGCTCCGAGCCGCGCTGAACACAGTGTCCAGTATAAAGCTCTGATGTTCTGATGGGAATATTTTACCTCCGCGATGTGCGTTAACGATTAAAATGTCAGCTCATCCATGCGCATCCGTGTGCGTCTGGGTAATTCTTTCAAACCAAGCAACATCCTTGAGTTCATCTGTCAAAATAAACAGTCAAATGGAAATATCTGTAACCTGCCGTTTAACTGTTTTGCCTTCCTGTGAAGATTGTTGCAAAGAGAAACAATTAAACTTGATTAACCCCAGAGCCACCCAGAGAACCATGCAGTGCGCATGCGGGAAGGTTCCTCCCACTGAAGCGAGTGTTTTCCAAACCCTGTCTCTCAGAGAGACTTGTCACTTAGAAAATGTTCCCTGATTATGAAACTTTGGCTGAATAGTGCTTGTTCCTGTCTCCAATGTGGCGACACATCCAGGAGCCGTCTGAGGAGAATCCCAGAATCTCACATCCTCTTCAGCTCATAAAGTGCCGATATGATTACGCACAAGCGTGACCGGTCAACCACCGCAGACCGGGTTGGACCTGTTCAGGTTTACGCAGACAATCTTTACATTTAGAATTGGCATACAGGTGTAAAATTAATGCAGTAAAATATAAAGCATTTTATTTAAATATCCATTCATTATTTTACAAGCACAGAGAGCCGCATCAGATGGATGGAAGAGCCGCATGCGGCTCCAGAGCCGCGGATTGCCGACCCCTAGCCTACTTTATTGTCCCCAGCAATTTTTAAACCCCACTCAAGTGTATGGTTATTGTCCCCAGCAATTCTGAAAACAAACTGACGCCCTTGACTGAACTTAAAATGGCGTTGGAACTGTTTTATTAATCTGGATGTTTTTGATTCTGGACGAATCAAAGCTGACAGATTAAATAAACACCACAGAGACTCGCTACGCTTCAGACGGGGAAGATTCTGATTGGATCAGCAACAGCAATGTGTCATGTGATAATTTACCTTAGTGTATCAGCGTGTCTAGTGACTAGAATAAGTCATTTGCTTATAAAAAACATATTAATCATAATATTGTGATTTCACAGCTGAAGACTTGCCTGTTCAGGCTTTTACGTGACCTTTGTCACCACTCTGTCCTTATTCTGTTCTTTCTACCTATTTCGCCTGTCTCGGGATCCACTGATATTACTTTCTCATTCATTTTCTCTTTCTCTTTTCTCACAATTTTCAATCACATTTTTTTTAATTTTTCTCATTTTTATGACATTTTTGAGTCTTTTTATTTCTTAAACGTGTTCGTGTGAAGCGCCTTGTGATTCCTATCTTGAGAGGCGCTAAATAAAAGATAGTTTTCTTTCTTTAGAGTCAGGTGTTTTAAAAAAATGTTGAAAGGTATGCTACGTTACAGCAGACAGTCAGGAGGATCTGACCTTTGTGCGAACTCCCTGACAGGTAACAATAGTTATCACACAGGAGGAAGGAGACACACAACCGAAGAGGTTTGGCTCATTAAACTAACCAGTCAGACAAGACTGAGACACAGACATGCTCAGACTCATCTGAATCCCGAGGATCCGTGTTTTTTTTACTACTTTACAGCATTTAAAACCTTTGATCTGGATTACACCTTGGCAGGTAGGAACCAAGGACTATGTTCTTGTAAGGACTGGTTTGATCGTATAGCTGCGTTTAAACGGAGACGGTCCAGATTATACTGATAATGACTTCTGAAGAAACTAAACAAACATATTTTACTTCTCAATAGTCAACACAAGTGACAGCAAATACAAACGTCTGCCACTGAGGGCTTCTCAGCTCACAGGTTTGGTCTGATTTGAACTTTATTTGTACATTTTGTTACTGAAGCCCGTGATGAGGAAGAGATCGGCTCCACCTGAGCCAGATGGTGTGTCCATGTGGTTGGGTCAGCTCATAAGACCACCAGTTGGTTTCCGGGATGAAGACCATATTGTTTATAAACCGTAAGTCACTAATATTTGTCACATTCATTTTTGGTTGATGATCATGAATGTTTGCAGTTTAAATCATTGATTTCTTGTTGCGTTTCAGCCATTTGGAGGATGAGAAACAAAATCCACCAATATCTTTGACAAATAAACGGGCCAAATCCCTAAGTGTGCATTTTAATGTCTACAGTGAAGAATCCATCCACCAACAAAGGTTAGTTCTTTGATCAACTGATGAAGACTTGGTGTCCTACCCCTGACATGTTTTCAAATGTATTTCTTAACCTAAAATGTGTTGACTGTTCTTTGTGAAAGGCCTGGTGAGCAGCAGCCAGGTGACCCCAGGCCCACCTGTGTGTCTTTGAGAACTGAAAGATCTAAAAATGAACCAATTCAGTTTAAGGATGGAAACCTCCCAGAAGATGAAATGTAAGATTTTACTCAAATTTGTGTTGCCGTGGCACTCAAGACAAGATTTTACATCCACTTCATCAACAATATGTTTCATTGTTTATTTTTGTTCTGTGCATTTAGACGTACCCAGCAGGGCCAGTTGGTTTTGAGGTGAGACATCTAAGGATGAACCCATGGAGTTCAGTAACGGAGGCTCCTGGGTTACTGAGCAGAACCGAGGGGGAGTTTGTGTCTCAGAAATGTTTTAAAGAATTTTTACCTCAGAAAAAATACTTTGAGAGCTTACCAAAGTGTGGCAGAGGTTTTGAAAAATTGGTTTAGAAACACAAAAAACTAAATAATAATTGGAGGGATGTAGGTTTGAAAGCCCTCAGCCTGTTGCAGTAACTGTGTCCATGAGCAAGACTCCACCCTCTGTGCCTGGTTGGAGGGACCGGCATGTGACAGCCTTGTTTCTGCCTCAGGGCAGCTGTGGCTACTGTTGCTCATCTCCTCCAGTGTGGAAAGTGTCATTGGGGTAATGTGTTGTAAAGCACCTTTGGGGTTGTAGAACCCTAGAAGGTACTATACAAACACAGGAGGCCATGCCTCGGTTAAGTTGGGATTATAAATACGACTGGAAATCACATCTGTGATATTTTAGCCATAAAATAAAATCTGTCAGTTTCTGAGTTTGTTTGTTTTTTGTTTCAGTGCTGATCCCACGTCTGCTCATCCAAACCAGACAGGTTCAGGTGAGCAGATTCCCGGTGATCATGAAGAGTACAGTAAACAACTGGATTCTGCCTTTAAGGTATAACTGTAGTTAGTTTGCTTTTATCGTGTGTGTTCTTTGTTTCAGTTAAAGAAATGACTCCCAGAAGCTAATTTTCAAAAATATATTGAAATTTTAGCTTTTTTACATTTTCACCTTTTACATGACTGCAAAGAGAATTTTGCTATATTTAGCAAGCACCTACAGTGAAGGTGATGTAGCAACAAAAAAAAAAAAAAGATTCCCAGTAAGTTTGAAACCAGTTTGCTCAGATTCTTGAAGTTTTTTACACTCATGGTTCGATCACCTGAGAAGTATTTTGTGTAACTGATTCAGTTTCTACAACAAAGAGCCTGCAGTGAAGAAAAATACACATTGGTGTTTAAAGAAGAGCAAACTAACAGCAAAGCTTGTTTATAAAACCAGTTTACCCAAAAAGGTTTAAACAGATTGCAGTTTCGTTTTGAGTTTGTCATGAATTCACTTATGTGACAATCAGGTGCAGGCTAAGGTGAGCTAAGGCTAACTGAACAGAGGGTGTGCAGAATGAGTCTGAGGAGGAAAAACGAACGAATCAAAACTAGCAGATCATAACCCAAACGTATTTATCTAATGCCCGATGGTGTATTTAAACCACTCACTCACCAGTTAAACTGCTATAGGGTCATAGGAGCTGGTGCCCATCTCCAGCAGTCTGTGGGAGGGTTAACAGGAGGGGAGGGGTGTAGGTAGTAGAGCGGGTTGTCCAGTAATCGGAGGATTGTAAACTTTCTGCTGTGTCGTTTGGCAAGAGACCAAACCCACCTTGTCTGCTGGTGATGGACGTAGGGACCGGTTATTGTTTATTTTCTTATTTATTTGATGATTACATTTTAAGTCTGGACCAAAATCAAATACATTCTGTGTGCTTCCAGGAGTTGAAAGAGGAAGTTAACACCTTCACAGAAAAGGAACTTGAGAGACTGAGAAACATCCTGAGTCTGGAGGATTCAGGGAGGCTCCAAGAGGATCATGAAGAAACCAACGAAGAAAAAGAACAAATGAACATCAAAAGAGACTTTTTTCTGAAGTTCACAATGACTTTCCTTAGTAAATGGAAGCCAGAGTGGCTCTCTGACATTCTGCAAAAAAGTGAGAGATTTTCATTATTTCCTCTGTTCAGTTTGTTTTGTGGAATTATTAATAACATATTTAGTTTACTTAGTTGAGGTCTTAGGTTGAAAACTGCCTTTAAACACGCTAAATACCATACGAACTTTTTATTTACTGTAAACACATCTTGTATTTTTCAGAAACTCATGTGATGATTTATCAACTGAAATTCAAATCTCATCTGATGAAAAAGTGTAAAAGTGTGTGTGAGACTACCACAAAGGCAACATTTGTGGATCAGATCTACACTGAGCTCTACGTCACAGAGCATGGGAGACGAGAGGCCAATGGGCAACATGAGCTTCAACAGATAGGAGCAGCATCTTGGATACCAGAAAGTTCAAAAAGCACAATCAGCTGTGACGATATCTTTAAACGTAGAGAAGGGGAGCCAGGCTGGACACTAATGACCAAAGGAGTTGCAGGAATTGGGAAAACAGTTCTGACACATAAGTACACCTTGGACTGGGTTGAAGAGAAAGCCAATCACAACATACAGTTTATCTTCCCGTTTACTTTCCGTGAGCTCAATTTGCTAAAAGGTAAAACCTACAGCTTAGTGGAACTCATCCATTACGTCTTCACTGATATCAAAGAAGCTGGAATCTGCAGGTTTGAGGAGTTCCAGGTTGTGTTCATCTTTGATGGTCTGGATGAGTGTCGCCCCCCTCTGGACTTCAATGAGACTCAGATCTTGACAGATGTTACAGAGTCTGCTCCAGTGGATGTGTTGATCATAAACCTCATTAGAAGAAAGTTACTTCCATCTGCTCACCTCTGGATTACCACAAGACCAGCAGCAGCCAATCAGATCCCTCCCGAGTTTGTTGACATGGTGACAGAGGTCAGAGGGTTTAAAGATCCACAGAAGGAAGAATACTTCAAGAAAAGGTTTACTGATGAAGAACATGCCGACAGAATAGTCTCCCATATCGGGACATCACGAAGCCTCCACATCATGTGCCACATCCCTGTGTTCTGCTGCATCACAGCTACAGTCCTGGACCATGTCCTGAAGAACAGCGAGAACAAAGAGTTGCCGAAGACCCTTACTGAGCTGTACATCCATTTCCTGTTGGTTCAGGCAAAAAGAGACAAGGAGAAGTATCTCACACACCTTCCAGCAGGTCCAATATGGAATGAAGAGACCAAGAAGATGTTTCGTTCTCTGGGAAAACTAGCATTCAAGCAGCTAGAAAAAGGAAACCTGATGTTCTATGAAGAGGATCTAAAAGAGTTTAACATGAATATAAATACAGCCTCAATGTACTCTGGAATGTTCACAGAGATCTTCAAGGAAGAGTGTGGACTGAACCAGGAGAGGGTCTTTTCCTTTGTTCATCTGAGCATTCAAGAGTTTCTGGCTGCCCTTTATGTGTTTTTGAAGTTCAATAACACAGGAGTCAATGTCCTGAAAGGAAGGAGTGTGTCGGTTCTGAGCGAAGCTAAAACTAAGCAGTTCTACCTGAGTGCAGTGGACAAAGCTTTAGAGAGTCCAAATGGACACCTGGACATGTTTGTTCGCTTCCTGTTGGGCCTTTCGCTGAAAACAAATCAAAGGCTCTTAAAGGGTTTGGTGTCGAAGACGAGACGTAAACCACAGGCTACAGAGACTCTTGTGCAGTATGTAAAGAAAAAGGTCAATAACTGTTCTTCGACTGAGAGAAGCATCCGGATGTTCCACTGGCTGAATGAACTGAATGATCGTTCTCTAGAGGAGGAGATCCAGCAGTCGCTCAGCGAAAGCGACTTTGCAAAGAAGCTCACTGCATCTCAGTGGAGAGCTCTTGCCTTTATTTTGCTGTCATCTCAGAGACAATTAGAGACTTTTGACTTGAAGAAATTTTGTGCTTCAAAAGAGGCACTTAAGTGGCTGCAGCCCGTGGTTAAAGCATCAAAAATATCTTTGTACGTATGCAATTAAACATAATAGTTATAGTTATGAAGTACAACTCAAAAACAATGTCTCTATTGAAATGTTATTTTCCAGGCTTAGTGGCTGTAACCTCTCGTGGAGAAGCTGTATATCTGTGGTGGACATTTTAACCTGTAAGAACTCTCATCTCAGAGAGTTGGACCTGAGCAACAATGACCTGCGTGATGCTGGTGTAAAGCTGCTTTCTCAGGGACTTAAGAATCCAATGTGCCGACTGGAGGTCCTCAGGTCAGTTAGAAGATATTTGATTTAATTTACTTTACTTTAATTTACATCATCATTATAGATCAAAAGATAGAACCTGTTTACAGTATCTTTTGAATGTGTCAAGGGGTCACACCTGAGAAGCTATTTAGCTTAAACACAAACACACACATTCTCGTTACTGGTCAGATTATCATTTTGAACATACTAATTATACTTTTTCAGAATTCAATTACAAAACAAACAACTTAATCATCAATATCATAGGATAAATTGCAAATATAAAAAGGGACCATTTTTAGTATGCTCATGTTTAACTGATTCAGCCATTTGATGATTGACTGCAAGAACTTGGATACGTCTTTGTCAATGTCTTTGCAAGAAAAATTGCATCAAAGCTCTGTATGGGCCTCTCGACTCAGGCTGTCGCCCCCTCCATCAGTTCTCAAATGTCTTGTTCATAAATAACGTAAACGACTGCAGTTTCCAATTCTGGGGTGCACCATACTGAGAAATTTGAAAGAAATGCTTTTGTACACAATGCCATGAGGAGCAATGAATGAAACCTGTTCGATCATTCACTCAAGTAGTATTAACAAGATACTAAACAAGCTAAAACAATAATAGGCCTTTTCCACCAGTACCTACTCAGCAAAGCTGAACTCAGTTCCTAGGCGAAAAACCAGGTTACCTTCCTTTTTGGGTACCTGCTTTGATGTGGTTCCAAGTGTATTGAAAATGTAGCATGAAATACTACAAATCAATTATGAAAATGACCAATAAGGTTTGATTCTTCCATATCAATATGAAATATCAACCTGACTGATCTTTGACTGTTTAATCAGAAGATTATAGTTTCTTTTACTTGTTCAGGGACCATAAACACACTTCGTATAATTCAGACAGAGTCAGGTATATCATTTTTAAACTGAATTTAATTAATTTTCCTAAACTAATAATTTATACATGACAACATATGAATAATGAGATGTGATGTGGTGGCTGTGATCTGATGTAATGTGATGTGTGAGGTGGTGTGATGGAAGCTAGATGTTTTAGCAGAACCTTCTATGTATCTGAGAGAACTTGTGAAATCTGGGTGTAAAATAATTTGTTGTTTGGTTATAAACTAGAGAGTTAGTTATTGATAAAAGTCATCAGATGCAATCTGTCGTGTCTACAATACCCTTGTGGAGACCCCCAGCAGATCCAGACTGTCAGAAGTCGGGTGGACCTCGACCCCAAGGTATCCGAAGCCTGTAGATTAGCTCCGATACGACCCGTCCGGTCTTGAGATATCTCCAGGTCACAACAGGAAGCTGGAATGCTTGTCAGCATCCAAGGTGGATGTTTGGCTTTTAAAAGAGCCGTTTGGCTGTGTCAGCTTGCAGTGTGCAGAAAGGCTTTTGACTTGTATGTCAAAAGAGATGTCTTGAAAATGCTTCCTGAATTGGCCGGTTCAAGGGTCAGATAGAAACTGAATTAATCGGGAAGTAATTCCTGGTTTAGTAAACTCATTATTTATCATTTATGGCGTATTCTGGCAAATTAGAATGTGCCATGTCTTCAAGGCTTTACCAAAACATTCCTCAAAAAGCCACACCTTCTTCAGATTCAAAGATGTTTTTAACACTTTGTGAATGAGAGTCTTTAAAACTCTTATGTGAGGTGAATGTTAACCTTAATGACTATCTTATTGTAATGTGTATGAGTGTAAACACTGATTAACTTGTTAAATCAACACATACTGATTTGTGAAATAAATGGATCACTGTAAGAACAATATTCATTTTAAATTCATTAATTTAAGCACAGATTATTCAAAAATTTCATTTAAACATCTTGTTCATTCATCACATATGTTTATTTAAGCTTATGGTTGTAAAGTTATGGAGTCTTCACTTATTCCGAGTGAAGACTGTTGACATCTGGCATTCACGCAGAGATGGCAGGAAACCTTGAGGGAAACTGTTTCATCTCCAGTGAGGAATAGTAAGTGGGCAAAGGTTGTTTTGGGCGTCTGGGCCCCGATAGATGGTGCAGCCTTGAATGTGTATGAAAGGTTATGTTGTGTCAATTAGATGGTGAAAAATTGACCCCTTTGATGCGTAACATCTCCCCCCTTTTCAAGGACCCGGGGTCTTGGCAGAAGACCACGGGTGTTGAACAATCTCTGAGGCCCTGAGGACTCAGCAGAGGAAGACAGAGTTATTTCTCAGAAACCGAAGCACTTGGAGTGAAGAAAAGCAACCCCCCACACAGCAGAATAGTCAATAGATTTCCCAATCAGCAAATTGTAATCCCACTTAGAGAAATCCGCAGGCAGGGACCATGACGAGCAGGAAACAGAGCCATGAGCAGAAACAGATCAGATCCCAGCGATCCACAGCGATTCGTAGTGATCTAGGAAACCATAGCAGGAAAACCATAGGACGTCCAGAACTCTAGAAGAACTGGAACCCAGAGCAGCAGGCAGCAGAACCAGGTGATGAAGCAGGGATTTGATTTCAGGAAGCGAGGACATCTGGCGAAACTCAGCAAAGCTTCAAAACACACACACAGGACATCTGACTGTAGACCCACATAGATGGCGTCTGATGGAAAAGAACACCACAGGGTTCAGTGCTTGGACCAATTCTTTTTACTGTATATATGCTCCCAACTGGTAAAATCATTAGACAGCATGGGATAAACTTTCACTGTTATGCTGACGATACTCAGTTATATTTATCCATTGACCCTGATGAACCTAATCGGTTAGGTAGATTACAGGCTTGTCTTGAGGACATAAACAATTGGATGACTCTAAACTTTTTGCTTTTAAATCAAGACAAGACGGAAGTTCTCATCTTTGGACCAGAAATCCAGAAAAAGAAATTGCTTAGTCAATCACCTGACCTGAATGGCATTAAATTAGTCTCCGAGAACAAAGTAAGGAACCTTGGTGTTATTTTTGACCAGGTTAATCAGGTTTGTAGGATTTCCTTTTTCCACATTCGGAATATTGCTAAGCCAAGTTTTATGTAACCGGATTACAGGATACAATAAGATAATTAAAAGAAAAAATAAACAAATGGGCCAATAATTAGGTTCGGGGAGAATTGGAGGTTGTTTAAGAATGACTGGAGTCACGGGTATAGCATGAAACGGTTTATATACTAAATTTTAATAATAATGGGAAATATAACACATAAAGATAACACACAAAAACAGATGAAAACAATCGACAATAGTAAAATGGTCGGTATGAGATTTGATCATATGAGTCACAAGTCAGCCGGCGTCAAGTCAAATCCCCACGCTTGGGGTGAAAGTCAGAGTCCGGTGGTGCGATTTTTTCCTACCACACCGTTGAGATTGTTCACAGAAGAGAGCAGTCTGCTCTTCAGTTACTTGAGATGTCCTGGTTCGTTCAGTGGTTAAGGCTCGCCATCTCCCTCGTCAGGAAGAAATCCAGTTCTCGTTCCAAGTGAGTGATCATAGGAGTCGGGATCAAACCCAAGGAAAAAAAAAAACCCAGCCTGTAAACAACAGGACTGTTAGCGAGTTGGCATCGACCCTTCTCGTCACATCACAGCATAAAGTCTTACAGACTTAAACAAATGCTTCACTCTATTGGCATAGCCAATCATGTATGGGTTCACAGTTCAACTAACATAACATCAATTTGATTGTCTATTAAAATAATTCTCAGTAGCTCTGGAAATATAATTACATATGACAACAATTGTTCAGCTCAATAGGCTCAGTTAGATTCTATTACTCTACACTATTCAACAAGAAATACATTCATGACAACAAGGATACATTTAGTTGTGTTTCTATACAGCATTGTGACACCTTGTATATCTGTAACACAATAAATAAATAAATAAATAAATAAATAAATAAATAAATAAATAAATAAAATGTTCTATAACAAAATTCAACAAAATATAAATTCTGGTCCTTTGGTCCACCTTTGTAAAATAATTCCTCCCTAATCAGTTAGCTTTTATTTATTTTTATTTATCTATTTTTTTTATTATTAAATGTTTGGTTAAGGGACGCATTGCTAATTCTATGGCGTTAGCTATAACGCCCCTGAGGACCTTGTACATCTAGGCCGTACCACCATTAACTGGCGGTTTGAGCCGTTAACTCCTGGGAATCCCATATGCCCTACCGCCGTTAACTGGCGGTTTGAGCCGTTAACTCCTATATGCCCTACCACCGTTAACTGGTAGTTTGAGATGTTAACTCCTGGGATCTAACGTCTAGCAGCCCACTGCTGTCACCTCGGTTGCTGTAATTAGCTTTTTGAATTTAATAATTTACTGAATTTAATCTCATTCACTCACCAACGCGCTCCAACGGTTCCCTCCTACAGAGGATTGGTTCACTCTGTCGTCTCCACACAAATCTATAAGAATGGAATTAATTTGATAAGCTATTTAAGTTTCCTTTTTTTTTTTTAAGTTGCATCGTTAGCTTTTTCTCTTCTTTTTTCTTTACTCACCGCGTTGGTTCCAAGTTCCTAGCTCTTATTAGAAGGAGTCAAGTCCGCCTCTCCCTCTATCTATGCGGCACCCAAATCAGGGTTCTTCACGGCCTCGACCGTTGTTTTTTTCTCTCTCTCTCTCTCTCTCTAACCGCTCAGTCTTTGCTTTCTGTATCTGCGTGCTGCACAGCCGTTTGTCTCTCCTCTCGCTCAGCTGCGTCGCACGGTTTTATTTCGCGGAGGCGGGACTTATTTCTCTCAGCCAATGAAATTTCAGATTCCCACCTGGACCAATAGTATACAGCTTTCCTCTTATGTTTCTGTTAGGGATGTTCAAGATTCTTGTTTTA
Source organism: Nothobranchius furzeri (assembly GCF_043380555.1). NCBI lineage: Eukaryota > Metazoa > Chordata > Actinopteri > Cyprinodontiformes > Nothobranchiidae > Nothobranchius > Nothobranchius furzeri. The sequence continues at coordinate 30,722,903 of NC_091749.1, forward strand.
ACCGATGTTTAATATTAAACTCGTTATTTTAGTTATTCACCCTTCCAATAATTCATTATGAAATTATCTATTAGTTAATTAGATATCTATTAATTAGTATTGTTAATTTCCTTAATTTATATTTTATATTTTATCTAAATTGAGGATGGATCATGTTAGTAAGCCAATTAGTTAATACCTCATTAAGGTTCTAGCTTCTGGGTTACATCCTCCCCCATTAAATATCATGCACGTCCCTGTGCATTGTTTCTACGGGGTACACAACTTCTTGAGTAAGAGAGTCAATAAAAGCTTTATTAAGTCCTTGGAAAAGGGACCTAACTACGGTCACTAGTGGATTGCCCAATTGAGAGTAAGTTAGTCTTTGAGGAGGCTGACTACTTCGTTCAGATCTCCTGACATACATCTCTGGTTGCACAGTATCATGCTCATCCGTTTCGGTTTGATTCTCAACTGAGACAGGATGAAGTGAGCTCTCTGTTTCCGACAGAGCTGATGAGCTATTCTCTAAGACTTTGGTCTTTTCAGATGTATGTGTCTGATCGTGTATGATGGGTTCAAAACTTACATCACGTTGCTGCGACTTTAGGACACCATCCAATTGAGGTAGGTTTGTGTTAGTTTCATCCCCCGTTTCTACGTCAGGTAAGTATACTTCGTTTTTTTTCGTTTTTTCAGGTAAGTATGTTGCTGCTTCTTTCACTCTTTCAGGTAAGAATGTCGCAGTTTCACTCATTCTGTCAGGTAAGAATGTTTCGGTGTTGATGCCTTTGTCAAGTAAGGACAATTCAGCATTTTCATTACCAGCTAAGGTTGGTTCCTTGCGATCCCCTGTGTGTAAGGATAGTGTGTTTTGTTGTTGAATATTATTTACCGGTCCTGAATCTGCTATGAGTTCCCTATTTGGCAAGGTGACCGCTATTTGATAGGATGGTCGGTTTAGCACTTGTGGAAGATCAGAGTAATAAAACTCATCTACCTCTTCGTCAAGTGGCTCATCTGGGTCAGGTTCTAAGGCTGAACTCTGTCTTGTATGAGGTCTGCTAGGTTTCGTAACGCGTTCTGTTTCATTTTCTAATGAAGAGAGAAAACCACAAGGCAGTAAAAGATCTCTGTGGAGTGTTCTGTTGGGTCCTTCTCCGTTCTCTGGTTTTACAGTGTATACTGGCAAGTTTTCCATCTGTTTGAGAACTATATACACTGTTTGCTCCCATTTGTCTGCTAATTTATGCTTTTCTCTTAAGCGAAGATTTCGGACTAAAACACGATCTCCCACACCTAGTGTGGACTCACGAATGTTTCTGTCGAACCGTTCTTTGTTCTTCCTCGCTGTTTTTTGAGAGTTTTTTATGACAATGTCATAACTCTGTTCCAGATGACTCTTCAGTTCTTTAACATACTGAGAATGAGTTATAGAGGGCTTGTTCAAATGCGGTAACCCAAAGGCAATATCTATAGGCAACCGAGGCTGCCTACCGAACATTAGCTCGTAGGGAGAGTATCCCGTCACGTCATTTTTTGTACAATTGTACGAGTGAGTAAGTGGTTTTACAAAATCGCGCCAGTGATGTTTCTCAGTGGCTTGTAAAGTTCCCAACATGCTGAGTAATGTACGATTGTACCGTTCAACGGGGTTGCCACGAGGGTGATAAGGGCTCGTTCTGACTTTACGGATACCAAGTAAAGAACAAAGTTCCTTGATTGTACGTGATTCGAAATCCCGTCCCTGATCACTATGAAGACGCTCAGGAAACCCGTAGTGGACTAAAAAATGTTCCCACAGGTTCTTCGCGACGGTGGTGGCTTTCTGATCTTTGGTTGGGATGGACACTGCATACTTTGTAAAATGGTCTGTAATCACTAAGACATCTTTAGTGTTCTTACTGTCTGGTTCTATGGAGAGAAAATCCATGCAAACTAACTCCATAGGTCTGGTGGTGGTAATACTCACCATTGGAGCAGCTTTGTCAGGGAGGGCCTTCCGACGGATACATCTTTCGCAAGTTTTAACTTTGATTTCGATATCACTAGCCATTCTTGGCCAGTAAAAACGGGACCGAATGAGATCTGTCGTACGTTCAACCCCAAGATGCCCCATATCATCATGTAGGCTTTGCATGACTGTTGAACGTAATGAATCAGGCAAGACTAACTGCAATGATGTCTCTGGTCCTAATTGGCGTCTCCGGTACAGTAAATCATTTTGAAACTCGAACCGTTTCCACTCTCTCAAAAGGTTAAGAACCACTGGGGGTTCTGCAATAGTATCAGTTGGCGGTTTATTGTCAGTCATAAGCAGCTGAATGACTCGGCCAATGGTTGGATCTTTCCTCTGCAAGGAGACAAGGTTAGCATGGTTATACTTGGGCACAGCAAAGAAACTGTCACTATTGTCTTCCAACTGGAATAGGTCTGGAATGGCCGCTGCAGACATGGCAAGTGACTGAACTAAACCACAAGGAGAATCAGTCTCATCCAAGACCATGTGCTTTTGGCATGTTGCCTTCACTGCTTCGGCTTGAAGTTGAAGCTCGACTTCTTTGACAGAGGATAAAAGATGAGATCGGAACTCATCTAGTCGTTGGCATTCCTCAGTGAATTTTGAGTTGTCTTCAGGTTTATCATGCAGCCTCCTAGACAGGCCATCCGCGTCAACGTTCTGTGTACCTGCACGGTATCTGATGTCAAAATTATAGGTGGACAACGCAGCTAGCCAACGATAGCTCGTTGCATCGAGTTTTGCCGTTGTTAAGAGGTAAGTTAACGGATTATTATCAGTAATGACAGTGAATGTGTTCCCATACAAATAGTCATGAAACTTATCTGTTATGGCCCACTTTAAGGCTAGAAACTCCAACTTGTGCGCAGGGTACCTAGTTTCACTAGAGCTTAAACCGCGACTTGCATAAGCGATTACCTGTGTGACACCGTTTTGCACTTGGTATAGCGCTGCACCGAGTCCGGTCGTACTAGCATCTGTGTGTACTAGATATGGGAGTTTTGCGTCAGCGTAGCCAAGAACTGGCGAAGTGGTAAGTTTTTCAATAATAGTTTGAAAGGACTTCTCACAGTCTTGGCTCCAACGATTCCCAAAGGGTTCTTTGGGGTTCAAGTACTTTGATCTACATGGTGGTGTTTTAAAGTTTTTCCGTTTGGGTGGATAACCAGCCGTGAGAGATGTTAGTGGCTTGACAATATTTGAGTAATCTTTAACGAAGCGTCGGTAATAACCGGTAAATCCTAAGAAAGATTGGAGTTCCTTCAAAGTCTGAGGCTTCGGCCATGTTTTGAGTGCTTCCACCTTATCTGGATCGGTTTTTATGCCATCTCGAGATACTATATGTCCAAGATAACGCACAGATGTCTGGAAAAAACGACACTTATCTGGTGATAGCTTGAGTCCGTATTCTCTAAGCCGTTCAAGAACGTGAGAAAGTCTGGTTTCGTGTTCTTCCAAGGAGTTGGAAAAGACGATCAAGTCGTCTAGGAAAACTAACACTTCCTTCAGATTAATGTCCTTCATACACTTTTCCATAACCCGTTGGAAAGTGCTTGGAGCATTTGTTATTCCTTGTGGCATACGGTTAAATTCATAAAACCCAAACGGGCAAACAAAAGCAGTTTTAGGTTTATCCTTTTCACACATCTCTATTTGATAGTAACCTGACTTGAGGTCCATCACAGAAAACCACTGTGATCCAGCGAGAGCAGAAAAGGACTCCTCCAAGTTAGGCAGGGCATATGCGTCGCGAATGGTTTGCAGATTAAGCTTTCTATAGTCTATACATAGACGTACCTCACCATTCTTTTTCCGAACTACCACTATTGGTGAGGCAAATGGAGACTCCGACTCTCTTATTATACCGGTTTCCAAGAGGGCTTCCAAATGTTTTCTCACGGCTTCATAATCATGTGGATGGATCGGCCGAGATTTCTGTTTGAATGGGGTCTCGTCTTTTAAGTTGATGTGATGTCTTATCTGTTGTGTATGACCAAAATCAAGATCGTGGTGCGAAAACACATCGGAGTAAGTGTTAAGTTTGTTGGTGATCCTCCCTTTCCATTCTTCGGACAAGGGCGAAGTACCGAAGTCAAAACTGAGAGGAGGGTTTGAAGGTGAAGTCTGTTGCTGCGAACTACACGCCGCAAGTACTTTCTGATCACTTTTGTCAGGTTCTGGATATGGCATAACACGATCGGCTTTAACTAACTCAGCGATCACACAGTTAGTGGGTAATGTGATGTCATGGTTAGTTTCGTTTCTTAGTACAACAGGTACTTTGTATGGACCATGTGAAGGTAAGGAAATGAGGCAACAGTCTACAATTATACCCCCTGGTAGAGAACCATTGGTGGGTTGTTCAATGAGTGCATAAGGCTCATGCTTGTTTTGGCTGGGTTGCATAAACCCTTCTAGTAACAGTTTTTTATTTGCAGGGAGAACTTCTTGGGTTCTCCCTCGAAGCTTCACCACACCAACTCGTCCATCTTTGCTTTGTTTTTTTCTGACTGCTAAGGCTTTTAGCACGTGTTGGTACCCATAAGAGAGTGCCTTGGAATCAGGTAAGTTATTGGCAGACAATTGCTCATACAAAGGATCGAGTGTGTTTGTGCCAATGAGTAGTGGTGTATCAGAGTTTGAGCTTATATCCGGAACCACTAACGCAAGGGTAGGTAACTCAAGTCCAGACTGATCGAGCTCTTTTGGAAATGTGACACTTATCTCTATGTATCCTAAATAAGGAACTGCTTGACCGTTTGCGCCCTCGACTTCTAACAGATTACTGATGGGTTTAATTGAGAGGTCAGGTAAGTGTTCTTGGTAAAAAGAATTGGCAATGGTGGTTACCTGGGACCCTGAATCCAGTAAACAATTACATTCAACACTGTTAACTGAGACTGTAGCTGTGCATCGCGCACCCACTAATCTTTTGGGAAGTTTTGGCACTGAATGAGCATGAACTGGCTTGCAAAAAAGTCTCTCTGTCCTTTCCTTAGAGGGACTTGGTTCTACTTTAGCACCTATCTGTCCCACGATAGGAGCTTCTACCGGTTTAAAGGAGGAGACTGAGCAATTGGCTTTGACATCTCCCACTCGCGCTGCTTCTGTCTAAGAGCAAGTCTTTTAGTTGCAACTAGTGCTGGATTTGGCTCGTTGCTACAGCTAGAAGCTATGTGCCCATCTTCTCCGCACTTAAAACAGTATCCAGGCTTTGGTCTGGGCACCACTGCTGTTATCTGCTGAATCTGTTTGGGCTCATCTGGAATTTTAGTCCCCACACGGGGTTTTGACTCTTTTTGAGTTTTCTTTGCCTTTTTATCTGTGTTGTTAACCTTAAGCTGTGCAATTTGGCTCCTGAGCTCAGCGATTTGTTTGCGTAAGTCATCACAGTTATCATCTATTTCCAGTTCACAAGTGTTTTTACTCTGAGAGCATGTTGTTTGCACATTTGAATACACTCTAGTTCGTTGTGCCCCTAAGTGTTGTTTCATGCGTGCTGCTTTAGTAGCCTGTTTGTCTTCTTCAGTGCGCAGTTTGAGGAGAAGTGCTGTAAAATGAGGCGGGTTGTCTTTCTTTTGTTCGAGTTGCAGGTTTGAAATCAGCGAGCTGTCCCAACAGCCTCTGCAAAACTGCTTGAGCAGCTGCTGGTCGGCGTCACTGGAGGAAATTCCATTCCTCTGAATAACTAGGTTTAACAAGGTGTATAACCTCTGAAAGTAATCGGAAGGTTTTTCACCACTGTCCTGGTTTGTGTTTAAGAAGCGAGCAAAGAGCTCGTCGCCGTCTTCGACAGCTGCGTAAGCTGAATCGAGATGTTCAAGGTACGTTTCCGGGTCGGATTTTGGACTAAGAGCTTTAACGATGCTCGCTGCTGGGGCTGACAGACTCTCCACGATTCTTCGTACAATTTGGGACTTGGTGAGTGAAGGATCATTTATGCATAACACTACACTACTACGCCAAGTATCATAGTCAGTTTCAAAAGAAGGGTGTGGAACTCGCCCTGAGAACGGTTTTAGTCTGTATTGTGAAGTAGGCGGAGGGATAACCTCACTGCTTTTAACAATGTGTTCCACAATAACTCGCTGAACCTCAGGTGTGTTTAAAAGATTTGGTGGAATGCAAGGGTTTTGTTTTCCAGTCTCTGTAGGTGGACAATTGTCCTTTGAGTTGTTCATATAGTTAACTTCTGGTGTTAAAGGCAGGGAATATGTAACTTGGTCACTATGGAGCATTGGCTCTGGTTCAGTGACTGGTTCAGATGCATGGGTATCCCTTCCTAAAGATTCCCCAATTTTTGCCAGTTCCTCCATTAGAAGGTCTTTAAATGATTGATTGCTACGCGCAGCTATGTCCCTGAGCTCTGACAGATAGGCATCAGTGGCAGATGTGGTAGTTTCTAGACTGTACGCGCTGGCTAGGTCTTGAATATGAAAGAAAACATCTGGGTTCCTAGTACAAGGTTTGTCATAGGGTAAACATTGTTTCTTTAATTCCTTAACAGTGGCTTCATGTTGAAACTCCACAATAATCTGATCACAGTTTGGTAACTTAATGCGCCTGTTAACTGGTCCGAATCCTTCCATAAACCCAAAGACTTCGTTATCAAGGTCTGTATCAGTTAACCCACTGATTAAAACAGCATTTGAAACTTTGACCTTTTCTGTTTTCACAACTTCCATTTTAAAACACTCAAAAGTACCAATAATGCCAAAATGGCAAACCACTGTGACCTCCAGGCACTCTTATGATGTCAGTCAATGGTTAGCTAAGGTAACAACTCTACAATTCTCCTGGCTGGCTCGCCAAGTTTTATGTAACCGGATTACAGGATACAATAAGATAATTAAAAGAAAAAATAAACAAATGGGCCAATAATTAGGTTCGGGGAGAATTGGAGGTTGTTTAAGAATGACTGGAGTCACGGGTATAGCATGAAACGGTTTATATACTAAATTTTAATAATAATGGGAAATATAACACATAAAGATAACACACAAAAACAGATGAAAACAATCGACAATAGTAAAATGGTCGGTATGAGATTTGATCATATGAGTCACAAGTCAGCCGGCGTCAAGTCAAATCCCCACGCTTGGGGTGAAAGTCAGAGTCCGGTGGTGCGATTTTTTCCTACCACACCGTTGAGATTGTTCACAGAAGAGAGCAGTCTGCTCTTCAGTTACTTGAGATGTCCTGGTTCGTTCAGTGGTTAAGGCTCGCCATCTCCCTCGTCAGGAAGAAATCCAGTTCTCGTTCCAAGTGAGTGATCATAGGAGTCGGGATCAAACCCAAGGAAAAAAAAAAACCCAGCCTGTAAACAACAGGACTGTTAGCGAGTTGGCATCGACCCTTCTCGTCACATCACAGCATAAAGTCTTACAGACTTAAACAAATGCTTCACTCTATTGGCATAGCCAATCATGTTTGGGTTCACAGTTCAACTAACATAACATCAATTTGATTGTCTATTAAAATAATTCTCAGTAGCTCTGGAAATATAATTACATATGACAACAATTGTTCAGCTCAATAGGCTCAGTTAGATTCTATTACTCTACACTATTCAACAAGAAATACATTCATGACAACAAGGATACATTTAGTTGTGTTTCTATACAGCATTGTGACACCTTGTATATCTGTAACACAATAAATAAATAAATAAATAAATAAATAAATAAATAAAATGTTCTATAACAAAATTCAACAAAATATAAATTCTGGTCCTTTGGTCCACCTTTGTAAAATAATTCCTCCCTAATCAGTTAGCTTTTATTTATTTTTATTTATCTATTTTTTTTATTATTAAATGTTTGGTTAAGGGACGCATTGCTAATTCTATGGCGTTAGCTATAACGCCCCTGAGGACCTTGTACATCTAGGCCGTACCACCATTAACTGGCGGTTTGAGCCGTTAACTCCTGGGAATCCCATATGCCCTACCGCCGTTAACTGGCGGTTTGAGCCGTTAACTCCTATATGCCCTACCACCGTTAACTGGTAGTTTGAGATGTTAACTCCTGGGATCTAACGTCTAGCAGCCCACTGCTGTCACCTCGGTTGCTGTAATTAGCTTTTTGAATTTAATAATTTACTGAATTTAATCTCATTCACTCACCAACGCGCTCCAACGGTTCCCTCCTACAGAGGATTGGTTCACTCTGTCGTCTCCACACAAATCTATAAGAATGGAATTAATTTGATAAGCTATTTAAGTTTCCTTTTTTTTTTTAAGTTGCATCGTTAGCTTTTTCTCTTCTTTTTTCTTTACTCACCGCGTTGGTTCCAAGTTCCTAGCTCTTATTAGAAGGAGTCAAGTCCGCCTCTCCCTCTATCTATGCGGCACCCAAATCAGGGTTCTTCACGGCCTCGACCGTTGTTTTTTTTTCTCTCTCTCTCTCTCTCTAACCGCTCAGTCTTTGCTTTCTGTATCTGCGTGCTGCACAGCCGTTTGTCTCTCCTCTCGCTCAGCTGCGTCGCACGGTTTTATTTCGCGGAGGCGGGACTTATTTCTCTCAGCCAATGAAATTTCAGATTCCCACCTGGACCAATAGTATACAGCTTTCCTCTTATGTTTCTGTTAGGGATGTTCAAGATTCTTGTTTTAACCGATGTTTAATATTAAACTCGTTATTTTAGTTATTCACCCTTCCAATAATTCATTATGAAATTATCTATTAGTTAATTAGATATCTATTAATTAGTATTGTTAATTTCCTTAATTTATATTTTATATTTTATCTAAATTGAGGATGGATCATATTAGTAAGCCAATTAGTTAATACCTCATTAAGGTTCTAGCTTCTGGGTTACATCTAGAAGCATCCTTTCCAGGAGTGATGCTGAAAAACTAGTTCATGCATTTATTACATCAAGACTGGATTACTGTAATTCATTGCTCTCAGGAAGTCCACAGAATGTAGTTAAAAGTCTTCAGCTTGTCCAAAATGCTGCAGCTAGAGTTCTGATGAGAATTAAAAAGAGAGATCATATCTCTCCTGTCTTAGCTTCCCTACATTGGCTACCTGTTAAATTCAGAATAGATTTTAAGATCCTTCTTCTCACATATAAAGCTCTTAATAATCAAGCTCCATCATACATCAGTGATCTGATTGTTCCATATGTTTCTAACCGAGCACTTCGCTCTCAGACTGTAGGTCTACTGGTGGTTCTCAGAATATCTAAAATTAGGATGGGAGGCAGATCTTTTAGTTATCAGGCTCCTCTCCTGTGGAACCAGCTCCCAGTCTTAGTCCATGAGTTCATAATTGTATCTTCTCATCAGCAGCACTGCAGGTGCTCTCCATGTCCAAAATGTGCGTAAGCCAGGCCTTTAGTCAACTAAAAGTTGCGGACATTTTTCCGCTACGTTTTCTTTTATGAATCCCAAAGTTTGGGTGGAAAGTTGCTTACAAAGTTTTCCGACCTCGTTTTGTACGTAAGCAAGCTTTATAAATGAGGCCCCAGAAGATGTGCTGCTTTTTATGGTGCTCTGTCTGACAACAAATCTCCATTAATTAAGTCTTTGTGGGGGCATTTCCTCTTGTTTTCCAGTGTCGGGAGTTTAGTATGGGCTGTGGGGGAGTTCTGCCGTCTTTTCCAGTGTCAAGAGTTAGATTTTAAGCGTGATCAGTGGTTACTTTCTTTTGCTTCCATTCTGCTTCACGAGCAACTCTTCTAATTTTACTAAAGCTAGCTGTTTGAACAATGTCTGCTGATGTAATTTCCTGCTTTGTTACAACCAATCAGCATGAGTTAACCAAAGGCTCAGCTCAGCTACTCCACCGTTCTGAGTACCTACCTCTGATCAGATAGTCAGAAAGTTTCTGAAAATACCCCAGAAAATGGTCGGTTGGCCGGCCCGGTGAAATGGAGGCATGTGCATGTTGGGAAGTTCTTGTAAATCTACCCTGAAGTTCCAGAAATGGAAACCCATGTAATGAATAACAAGGGTCAATTAGTCACTGGTTGTTCCAGAGTATTCAGCCTTGCTGCCTGCAACCTTTTTTGGGCACTTCTTTTTTGGAGTCTGACAAAAGCCACACAGTTCACTATTCTGCCTTGTCCTCTGTTGTTGTATTGAGTTTTTTTGGGGGTTAGGGTTAAGGTTTGGCCTCCCTGCCTAAATTTATGCACTTGCCTTATTTTGTTTAAACAATTATTGCACACTTTCTGTAAATCCTGTAAACTTTATTTCACTTCTCAAGAATACCTCCTTCCGATCTCTAAACGGAAGTGATGAGCACACTGATACTGGTTGGCTTGTGTAATTACTTCAGCTTCATAACAATCTGGATGCACATCCAGATCTGCACCGCACCACAAACCCTCTAATTGGGCTCCATGATTTTGATCTTTGTGGAAGCCATCTTTGTGCTACTACTAGTTTACCCGTTTAATTATAGATCCACTAGGGTAAATATAATAAAGTTTATCTCTCACCAAATAGAATATTTACTAAGAAATCACAATGTAACCATAGAAACATTACTTGCTATATATGTTGTGTGTGTGTGTGTGTGTGTGTGTGTGTGTGTGTGTGTGTGTGTGTGTGTGTGTGTGTGTGCGCGCGCGCGCTCTATCTTCTCGATCCCCAGTGAGTCGTGGTGGATGGCTGCTTATACTGAGCCAGGATCCTCCGGAGGTTTCTTCCTGTTAAAAGGGAATTTTCCTTTTCACTGCCGCTAAATGCTTGCTTAATATGAGGACAAGTCAGTGACTTGATGCAATTTGCTGGGTCCCTTACATAGGAAACTTTTTCTGATTGGCTTAATGAACTGACCTGTATTGGAATGTTTACTATGTGAAGTGCCTTGAGACGACTCTTGCCATGATTTGGCGCTATATAAATAAACTTGAATTGAATTGAACTTGAAAACCATGCGGGTCTACATCCATTCTGCACTCAGTGTTGATAAGGCTTGAGGGACACAGGGACACAAGAAAAATAAAACCAACAACCAAAGGGTCAAGACAGATGACTAAATTAACGAACAAATGGGAATGAACTAACCTAACATGAAGTAAAACAACAAATAATTCACACTCCACTCACATATCATGACACACACATGTGGTAATAAAAATAAATTAATCACGAATATGTTTTGGTCCTAATGTGTGTGGTGTGCAGCAAAATGGCAGGCACAAACCAATTTCACACTTTAACATTCCCAGATCAAAAACTGTCCAAACTTCTCAAGATCCAATGTAAATATACAAATGCAGTCCATTTACCCTGCTTTCTCATTGGCTACACATCACATTCAACAGTCAGCACTCCTGTTTCTCCTCAAAATGGGACCAAAACAATTCAACACATTTGATGTCCCCAATTTATGATCCGAGCAATCCCAGTGTGCTTCCAAACAGAACACAGGCCCCTTAACACTCCACACACAGCAGGTCTTTGTGATAAGATTATCTTTAGTGCACTCACTGTGATCAGGCACATTAATGTATTGGCCCAATTTGTAGATTTCCTATGTATGCCAAATAAAGTTGTTAGTCTTGCTACATAATTTTGTGAATGTTTGCAGCTTGTCAGGCTGTCTGGTCACACAGGAAGGCTGTGATTCTCTGGCAACAGCTCTGAGCTTCAACCCATCCCATCTGAGAGAGCTGGACCTGAGCTTCAACCATCCAGGAGAATCAGGACTGCACCATCTTTTTGCTGGGCTGCAGGAACAAAAGTGGAAACTGAAAGCTCTTAAGTACAGTCAGATAAATAATACTGTCAGTTTATTTAATGCATGTGTTGATGCTCTTGTTCGTTTCTTACTCTCCATACACAGAACTGATCATTGTGGAAAGTCTAGACTGAGTCCATCACCACAAAGATGTAAGTTAAATGTTTCAGAGTTGTACTTCACTTCAACAAAGACCCATGAAGACATGCCTACAAAATATTTAAAGTGTTTTTAGTGTAACTAATTTGACTGTTACCCTTGAAGTGAAGGTTTCCTCATTTATAAGGGTATTTTCAGATGAAATGCTATTTAGTCCCTCGTTCATCTTTTCTGTCATCATAGGAGTTTTTTATTTTGAATTTGTGCTGTTTCCATCCAGTCAGTGTAGGTTTAAATGAACACAGTTGAACGGTTGCATTGATAAAATCACCTACCTTTTCTTTATTTCTTTTTTCTTTGTCTGCCTTCAGTCTTTTGTGAGCTCACTTTGGATCTACGTACAGCGAACGAAAACCTCCAAGTATCCCAGAACCTGAAATATGCCATCGTAATGAAAGAGAAGCAGTCATACCCTGATCAACCAGAGAGGTTTGTAAAGTGGAAACAGCTGCTTTGCGGTGATGGTTTCACTGGTCGCTGCTACTGGGAGGTCAAATGGAAAGGAAGTGTTAGAATAGGAGTGACGTACAAAACAATCAAGAGGAAGGGGAAAGGTGATAACATCTGCATTGGGAAGAATGATCACTCCTGGAGTCTCTTCTGCACCCAGCAGGGGTTCACTGCTTGGCATAAAAACACAGCACTGGATGTAGAAATGCCACAAAACACTGAGTCTAACAGAATAGCTGTGTATCTGGACTGGTCTGCAGGAACGCTGTCCTTCTACTGTCTGCCCAAACTGGTTTCCTCAATACAGAAGATCCACCTCCACACTTTTCAGGCCACATTCACCGAACCGCTGTACCCTGTGTTTGGGTTTGGACACTTCTATAAATTTAAGAAGGACTCTACACTGTTATATTCCTCAGTGTATCTGACACAGGTTGACTGAGGACGTCTCCCCATCTGCTTCGAATTGTCCCCAGCAGGACTCAGAAAGTACAACTGAATGTTTAAATGGTCCTTCAATATTGTGTGGTTTGCATTTTTCTATCTGTACTTATAAATCAATGATGTTGTACATTATACTGTTGATGCAAAGGTTTTCCTCATTAACACCAGTTAAAATAACACATCACCAAATGTCAGAGCTGAAACAAAGTGCTGCTAATATACATTTTAAAATTTTAACATGCCTTTACCGTAACCAAGTCTATCGCTTATTTGCATGACAGTTTAATGTTTGAGTGAAAATATTTATTTCTGTTTTGTCAGTCATAGCAGAGGCAGTAATTCAGGCAGTAATTGACTGGTTCAGTCAATATTTAAATAACATTAGTTAATTTTTGACATGCAAATCATTCATTATTTTTTCCTTATTATATAATAATTTTGTTATTTACTGGGGGTTTATCATTTCCATGCTGAAAATATTTACCTTCTTGGACTTCAGAATTCCTAAATTATCCGACCTACAGAGGCATTTCAATTGGATTCTGGTCGTTTTCTGCAACCGAAGAGAAACCTTAGATTCTTCCTAGTGCTTTGCACAATTCCTCAGGTTTGTCTGAAACTTTAACTCACTTAAATGTTGGAAAAGTTGGTTATTGGTTTTTCATGTGTAGCGGAAATCCACATTTCATATTCTCAGATTAACTTATTTTCGTACAAAGTTTTCTTTCTCTCACTCTTAGCAGCAAAAAGGGAAATTTGAAACTGGCTGTAGTCATATAAATTCCAACATTCCCTTTCCAGCACATCTGGCCAACTCCTACCTTTTCCCAGAGACATACATTTTACCAAGTGACTTTTTTCCCTCCTTTACCAATCGGAGAAGCAGGACGATATCAGAAACTGATCTGTTCTATGTCAACCTGCCAAGACCTGGCTCTCACCTAAGACTTGGGAGCTCGTAAAACTTCTCAGGGCGTGTTCTGGAAGGTTCCAGAATTTAGTCTTTATAAAAACCCTGGTATTTCTGTTTATCCACCATCAAAATGTGCTTCAGGTTGTTCACCATTAAAAATCAAGATGTTCAAAGTAAATGTTTAAACTCTTATCAATTACAAACCTAACTGCTTGTTATGTGTTATTTTCTTTTATGTTAAACCTCTGCCGTTTTTGTTTCACCAGTTAAAATTCATGCTAGCAGCAATACAGTCAAGCTTAAGACATGCATTTAGTTCTTTTCTATTTAAAGTAATACCTTTTGAGGCCTTATATGGATAACTTTGGTAAATTGTGATTATGGTCCTTTCATTGTTGAAAGTGTAGTTATTTGAAAGAGCCATAGTGCCATCCAGTGGTTAATGAGTGAAATACATGTGGGCGTGACTAAAGAAGGTTATAAAGGCCAGGTTTCAACCTCGTGACGGCAGAGCAAAGAACAAAGGACACCTTAAGCACAAATCCCTGCTAAGCTTTTCCATCTTGCCTAACAACGTCGTCGCTTTCAAAGTTTTTTTAGTCATTAGCTCTCAAAAGTTACGGTAAAACTCAACGGCACTCAGTTTGTTTTGTTAGACCTTCTACGTCAAACCGGAAGTCGGTTTGGTCCAGTAAAGTTTTCACAGTAAGAGTCAAACTAATTTGGAGCAGTTTTTCTGATTCAGCATCGGTTTTGATCATTTGGACTCGCGCTCTGAATTCCACATTTTTGGTGCAGCTGAAGTGAAGAAACCTTAAAGTCAAGCCACTCCCAGGGAACGAGATTCTCCTGAACATACGGAAGACTACGTTGACCAACTCAGGGGCCAAAAATCCTATAGTCCCGAAGGCTTCACACAAGGGAGGACTCCTCCAGCTGTTTCAGCCCTTTGGTCACCCCTGGCGATGGAAACAGGTCTGTGAATCCTTAATCTGGCTGACTTTTCTGCTAAACCGATTAGTGGATTCAGATTATCCCATTTCATGGCGTGTTTTATTTCGATCCAAATTCATGTTAGCTCTCAAGATTTATCTTTCTTTCTCTGCCGCAACGAACACTTATTTGCTCACACACACACACACACACACACACACACACACACACACACACACACACACACACACACACACACACACACACACACACACACACACACACACACACACACACACACACACACACACACACACACACACACATTTTACAAAACTCACATGAAAATTCACTTGTTCCCCTTTAGAAATCAGTCCCAATTCTACTATAATCTTGTGTGTCACCAATTTTCCACTTTTATTACAGATCAGTTATTTCATATCACTGCCATAAAGCTTTGGGTTTAACCATTTTCTTAATTCCATGCATGAAACTATAAGATATATTTGATCCATTTGTCAAATGTATGTAACTGATGTTTGTAATAAACTCACAAAAACGTAAATAACGCCTCATCATTTCTTGCGATCTCGAGAATAGTTAGCGCATTCTGGCAAGAATTCATCCTTTAGGTTAATTTGTGGTGTTAAATTTGAGACTGATCACATTGAACCAATCTGAATATCAATTCAAGTGTTCCAAGTTCACACTAACAAGGACTTGGTGGTGTCCCAATTAATTAATTAATTAATATAAGATTATAAACGACTAAACAAGCTAAATCTACACCACACTTGATACATATAGACATAAATCTATATTTATCCCTACACATGTAAGAAAACAGTTTTTATTTCTTTAACTTAATTACTACCTGATATAAATTTACCTTGTCTGTGTAAATGGTAAATGGCTTGTATTTGTATATGATTTGTAATGCACAGAACCGACTCACGTACCTTCAAATCATTCAACAGGTCAATAAGTATTTCTCCTAGTGCGCGAATTTTGTCTGGAGATCGACTCCCAGAATCAGCTCTCAGCCTTGGGGCAGGACTGTAGTCCTTGCAAGGATTACGCGTTGATTTTTGGCCCGAAGGAGTGTGTCCCTCGCTTGGGCGAGGCGACTCTCTCCTGTAGGAGCCTGGCGAACCCCCTTTTTCTCTGAAAGAAATGCGATGTTTATCGCGTCCTGGTCGTGGTGTCTTGGGGTCCCCTCCACGAGCTGGTGGAGGGGTCCGGGGTCTGTTTGGGTTTTGAGGCCTGTTGTTTGGAAAGCCTTTTTGCTTGGGGTTGTTATCAGGTTTTTGGACCTGTGATTTGGGTCCAGCTCTTTGGTTTTTATTTTTATGAGTTCCGTATGCAGCACCCTCGAGTCGCAGCGAGGTCTTTTCCTCCACCGCCAGAACTGATGGACTGCTTGAACTCTTACTGGTTTTACCAAATCGTGTAAAGGCACAGCTCACCATTCTTCTGAGCTCATCCATGGGTGTGGTTTTAGGATCCACTGTACCCATATATGGGCTATACTGGGCATGTAGGTTCTCAAGGAATAGTCCCCTAAAACCTTTTTCCTCTTCCATCCCGTCCTTGCATTCCGTACCCAAGTATGCGTTGAAGAGACGTTGATAGAAGACTTGTGGGTCTGACAAAGCTAGCTGTATGCCAGCTTCCTGTGAATTTTAGGTGTACTCTTTCCGAACCGCAGCTTCCAGCTTTTCATAATCGTTCGCGATTAAATTTGTCACGCCCTGTCCTGTCTTCTCTTAGGTTTTAGTCGGTGTCTCCATTAATTTCTCCCACCTGCCTCTTGTTTCCCAATCACCATAGCTCCCTCTCCTCGTGTATTTAAACCCCTTCTGTTCTGTGTTCCATGTCGTGCCATTGTTTCAGTGTCCAGCGTGTCTCTTTTATAAACTGATGTTAAATGGACTGACCTGTTCGCCTTCTTCCTCCCTGCGCTTGGATCCTCCTCTGATCACCACCTCGCTGCCCGGCACGCTCGTGACAGAATGACACGAAACCTCTGAAGGGTCCAGCGGGGAGATCCTCCCATGGAAGTATCTATTCCAGTTCCTCTCCGCCGACTATCGACCGGCTTCTCCTTCCCCAGCTCCAGCTCCGCCTCGCCGCAGACGGCGTCCCCGACCTTCTGCCTCGGCGTTCCTCGCCTCCCTTCCCGAACCGGACGGGAGTTTGGATGGGGAGACGCCCCGGGATCGCTCCGGCTTCGAGGGCACGAGGCTGGCTATCTGCTCCCGCGGGGTCGGTCCACGGCGTGGGGAGAGACGCCGGAATCCACCGCAGCCCTGTGCTTCAGGAAGGAGCTGCGAGCCCGCGGCTGGCCGTGGTCGGCGAGCCAGTTCGGACACGCCCCCGGTCAGACCAGCGGTCCCGTCTCTGGCCGAATCGGCGTCTGCAGGTGGAGGAGCTGCGCCCGCAGTTCAGCTGACGGACCTCGCCAATCTCCGAGCTGAGTTGGTCCAGATGCGCCAGACCCTCGTTCTCGAGAGGCTCGAGCTGGAGAATCTGCTCGCTGCTTCGCAGCAGCGTGGACCCGCCCCCAGTCGGACCAGCTGTCCCGCCTCCGGTCCGATCGGCTTCTCCGTCATCTGCAGGAGGTGGAGCAACGCCCGCAACCCAGCTGACTGAGCTTGCCAGTCTCCAGGCTGAGCTGGTCCAGATCCAACAGCTCTCCAGTTCTAATAAGCTCCTAATGGATGCTCTGCGCTCCCTGTCTCCAGCACCACCCGTTCACTCAATGCCTGTTCCAGCGGGGGTCCAGAGGCAGGCGGTGTGGGTCCAGAAGCAGACGGTGCGGGCCCAGAAGCAGAAGGTACCAGCCCAGAAGCCGGTGGTTCGGAGACCGGCGGTCCAGAAGCCGGAGGACCAGAAGCTGATGAAAGTCAACACCTCCTCCAATCCAAGGGTCGACACCTCCAATCCAAGGGTCGACGCCTCCAATCCAAGGGTCGACGCCTCCAATCCAAGGGTCGACGCCTCCAATCCATGGGTCAACGCCTCCTCTGAAGTTGGCTCCCAAGTCGACGTGTCCTCTGAAGTCGGCTCCCAAGTCGACGTGTCCTCTGAAGTCAGCTCCCAAGTCGACGTGTCCTCTGAAGTCGGCGCCTCCTTTGATGTCGGCTTGTCTGAAGTCGTCTCGTCTGTCGCCTCCTCTGAAGTCGTCTCGTCTGTCGCCTCCTCTGATGTCGGCTCGTCTGTCGCCTCCTCTGATGTCGGCTCGTCTGTCGCCTCCTCTGATGTCGTCTCGTCTGTCGCCTCCTCTGATATCGGCTCGTCTGTCGCCTCCTCTGATGTCGGCTCGTCTGTCGCCTCCTCCGATGTCGGCTCGTCTGAAGTCTGCTCGTCTGTTAACTCCTCTGATGTCGGCTCGTCTGAAGTCGGCTCGTCTGTCGCCTCCTCTGATGTCGGCTCGTCTGAAGTCGGCTCGTCTGTCGCCTCCCCTGAAGTTGCCTCGTCTGATGACGTCGCCTCCCCTGAAGTCGTCTCGTCTTATGACGTCGCCTCCCCTGAAGTCGGCTCGTCTGATGACGTCGCCTCCTCTGAAGTCGGCTCATCTGATGACGTCGCCTCCTCTGATGTCGGCTCGTCTGAAGTCGGCTCGTCTATCGCCTCCTCTGAAGTCGGCTCGTCTGTCGCCTCCTCTGAGGTCCCCTCATTCGATGACGTTGCCTCCCCTGAAGTCGGCTCGTCCGATGACATCGCCTCCTCTGAAGTCGGCTCGTCCGATGACGTTGCCTCCTCTGAAGTCGGCTCGTCCGATGACGTTGCCTCCTCTGAAGTCGGCTCGTCCGATGACGTTGCCTCCTCTGATGTCGGCTCGTCCGATGACGTCGCCTCTGGTCTGACGTCTCTTCCGTCTCCGGTTCCAATGGTGATTCTGAAGGTTGCTCCAGTCCAGCCTGCAGGGACTTTGTCGCTGGTCCAGCCTGTGTCCCCGGCCCAGCCTGCAGGGCTCCTCTACCGCAGGCGCCGCCCTCCCAGGGCCCGTCGCCTCCTCTTCTGCCGCTGGCGCCGGCCTCCAAGGGACCGTCGCCTCCTCTTCTGCCCCAGGCGCAGGCCCCCAAGGGCCCGTCCTCGTCTCCTCATCTGCCGCAGGCGCCGGCCTCCAAGGGACCGTCGCCTCCTCATCTGCCCCAGGCCCCCAAGGGTCCGTCCTCATCTCCTCATCTGCCGCAGGTGCAGGTCTCCTGATTCTGCTGATCCCTGCCGCCTCTCCTGTGGTCCCTCGGTTCCTCTGGGCCCTCCCTCCGGGTCCCCCTCCTCCCGCCCTGCTCCTTGTTCCTGTGGGCATCTGGGATCCGCCCTTTGAGGGGGGGTGGGGGGTGGGGTACTGTCACGCCCTGTCCTGTCTTCTCTTAGGTTTTAGTCGGTATTTCCGTTAATTGCTCCCACCTGCCTCTTGTTTCCCAATCACCATAGCTCCCTCTCCTCGTGTATTTAAACCCCTTCTGTTCTGTGTTCCATGTCGTGTCATTGTTTCAGTGTCCAGCGTGTCTCTTTAATAAACTGATGTTAAATGGATTGACCTGTTCGCCTTCTTTCTCCCTGCCCTTGCATCCTCCTCTGATCACCACCTCGCTGCCCGGCACGCTCGTGACAAAATTAAGTTTGCGATCAATAAGCAAACCCACGCCATCGGAGGTCAACCTTATCAGAACGATCTTGTCCTCCAGGGTCATTCCTGGACATAGCTGAAAGTGATGTCGGAGGTCGCTCAGGTATGCGTCAACCGGGTACGACTTACCTGGTTGAGGGCTGAACTTCTTGACGCTCCGAGACATCCTGCAGATGTCAGCTATGGGCACAGGTGCGGTTGGTTGAGCTAGCTGAGGCGGGTACGGATGGACTGGCTGAGGAGCCGGGTACAGGAGAGCTAGCTGAGGGTAGCCAGAAAAAAGGGCTGGTGGTGGGAACTGATGAGCCTGCTGAGGAGCCGGGTAGCCCAAATGAGGGGCTAGAGGTGGCCTATAGAGCTCTGGGAGTTGACGTCACTTCTCCCGGCATGCAACAGTTCAAATCGAAACGGCGCCATATTGGCATGCAGAAGCCCGCAGCTGGACTGTTTGTTATTGTCAGAAAACTCAATGAAACGGGAAATATGGTAGATTCCTGTTGTGCCCCAGGATGCAGAACAGACGCGGACGACATAAGGAATGAGCCATCTACAGGATTCCCCAAGATCCGGAACGCCGCAAACGTTGGATCATTGTAATAAAACTCACTAGTGACCGGGCTGAAATGAAATTGTGGGATCCAGAGAGTAAAGGTTTTTGCGTATGCAGCGACCACTTCATATCACGTACTTCGACCAACGTTTCCTCAACTGTATATGGTATTAATTTTAAATGCTTTTATTACCATTCTTAGTGGGCTTCCTAAACTTATTTTGGCGTGGCTTTTTCTGTCTTATTACTCATAGCAACAAGTAAACATCACGTAAAACGTTGCCTCGTGAGTTCTGCGTGCTGCCGTTTACGTGTTTTATGATCACAGCAATTAACCGGCTAAGCTGTATTTAATTTTAAGCAATGGTTGATCAATTGTCAGATCACACATAAAAAGCACTTTGGATTGCTATTATCTGTCTCACCGAGACAGATCTCAGACAGATCCTGAGACGCTCCTGCCTGACATATTTATTTTATTCACAGAAAAAAAATCAAACTAGTGATTTCTCTTGGCGTTCAGTTTATACATTCAAACAGCACAGCACTCTATTTAAACTACTTACATGTAAATCTATGTTATTTGTCCATCCATTTTCATCCGCTTATCCAGAGTCTGGTTGCGGGGGCAGTAGCATCGAGAGGCCCAGACTTCCCTCTTCCCAGCCACTTGGGCCAGCTCCTCCGGGTAAATCCCAAGGGGTTCCCTGGCCAGGTACGGTAAGAAGTCCGCTCCGACAGCTTCTGGCATTTTTAAAAAGTATCCCAGGGGCACAGTAAGGGTCGGAGATGTTTAGTCTATTTAATTTCTGACTATATAAAATGATTTCTTCGGTTTTAAAGTGTGAAGTAAACTCTGACGAAGTAAAATCCAAGCCGATCCCGTTCATGTTCATGTTTACGATCCGTGTTTGTTTACCTTTTTTTCCTGCCAATATGGCGTCTACTAACTGTGAGTCACGTGGGGTCTGGAGCTCTATACTGGGTTGGCTGAAACGGTTGAGGAAAATGTCCCCTTCCTGCGTCAGCAGGTGCACTTCCACCCGCCGATGGAACAGCACCTATAGCATCAGCCAGAGGAGGAGGTGGTGTGAAACGTTTTCTTCCTGCTGTAGCCACTGCACCTCTCCCATCCGCACTCACAGCCGGAGGTGAAGCAGTCACTGCAACAGCCGGAGGAGGAGGAGGAGGAGGAGAAGATGGTGAAGGAGATCGCTGGTGTGGTTCCTGTTTTGGTCTTGTGAGTTCAGACAACTTTGACTGTACAAACTCCAGTTCCGTTTGTTGGTTTGCTATCTTAGCTCTAAGCAAATTTGCCTCTTGTTTTAATTCTAAGTTCTCCATTTCCAAGTTGGTAATTTTGTCTACCAGCTGAATCTTTCCATCTAACACTTTATTAGTCTCTGCCAGAGCTGCTGATAGCTGGTCTTGGACTTCGGTTAGTTGTTGTTGAGCCTCGCTCAGCTTCTTCTCAGCATCAGAACCACTTGTTTCACCTTTTTGCTGTTCAAGAAAAGCACACATCTTACCTTGTGTCTCCATATGAGCAGTTACCTCTCTGTCCCAGAGATGAACTAGCAACACTGCGAACTTCTCCAGGGACTCTGTGTGGGCAGCTGATCTAAGAGGTTTACTTGAGGTGGGGAGATTTCTAATGTTAGTTTGCGATAGTTTCATCAGATCATCAGCTTGGTGTTCCTGCAAACCTTCAGCGTAGCCGTGCTCAGACAAGCCTGTCTGTCCTACCACAGACTCCACTGCATCAATCACCTGTCTTCCCAGTGAGTTAAGGGTTAATACCTCGTCTTCAGACATTTTTTTAAAATAAAAATGACTTTTTCATCAAAATGAATGTAATGAACAGAAAACTCCGCTAGATGGCGGCAGAGCACCGTTGGTGGGTGCGGGCGGGGTGTTGACGTCACTGTATGTTGTCTGGTTACCCAAAATGGCAGTGGCCGATGATGTCACCGCAAAGCTTTAATCACCAAGAGTGAATAAAACACTGCTAAAACTGCACGAACGAATTTGGCGTTTTACTCTTACCCCTTCTTTCCACCGGAGCCGTCAGCAGCACGTTACTGCAGCAGCACGTCTTGCTCGCGTAAGCTGCTGCTTGGCCCTACCCACGAGACGCGAAGCAGCAGGGGAGCAGCTGTCACCGACAGAGCACGAAGTCACACGAGTGACATCGTCAGTAAACACAACAACAAGCAGGGGAAAATTACAACATGGTTTGTGTTTTATGTTCTGTCTGTTTTATAATCGCCAATACGGACCTGAAAAACAAAGGAGACCGCTAGCTAGGTGATAACTTCTCACGGGACCGCACAGTTAGTAACCTTTTTTAAAAGTAAAGCAACCGGAAGGCAGTACGTTCTTTATTCTGAAAATCTCGGGAGCTTCTCTCCATTTCCGCGTCCGATTTCCTGTCTTTCCTTCCCCAAAAATGTCGAACTTGACCTGTTTCAGAGGCGTCGCACGTAGAAAATAGAACCGGCGCGTAAAGGCCGCGACATGCTGCTCCTGAGACGCGGCCGACTCGCGCTGCTGACGGCTCCAGTGGAAAAGGTTCTGTTGACCACAGCGGTTCCTATCAGCAGCTATGACGTGCTGCTGCAGTAACGTGCTGCTGACGGCTCCTGTGGAAAGCCGGGGTTAGGCGTAGCGGATTTTGGGATGCAGAAACGCTGCGTCGAAATGGCTTGACAGGTTGTCGGCACGCGTATACCGCTGTCTTACCGGAAAGCTACTAGTTAGCACCGTTGCTAAGCTAGCGCCGGCTTGGAGCGACCAGGATTTAAAGCCCGAGCACTGAACGTTCGTGGGCGTTTCGTTATTCGGACTTTAGCGTTTGCACTTCATGTTATGCAGAGACGCTCTTCCGTGTCAAACTTTAGTTATTAGCGGTTTAATGCTAGTAGCGGTTTAATGCTAGTAAGCTCGAACGGGGTTTGGTAGTCGGGGATCAGGACAGCTACCGAGGGAAGCGAACTTCCGGCAGGGATATTTCTATCTCCTGTTACACAATAAATTGTACACAGTGCCACGTACACTAGAGAAAGAATATGAAAAGAAACAGTATTCAACTTACAAGACAGGGAAAACTTCCTTCAGTGCAAGGCCTAAAATGGCTTCTACATGCCACGTCAGCCTTAGGGTGGTTTGAGATGAAACAGCGCCTCCTGTGGAGGGTGACTGACGTCAACCCCCCGTTTACTTTAAAGGAGATGCTGCTCTCTAGCGGCTGAATTTGAGATCACCTCATTTCAAACTAGGACATCACTTTTTTTGTTTTAATTTGTTTTAGGTGGTTTAAAGAGTTCAAATATGTCTCAAACTTGACACAAAGTGTTTTAAAATTGTATAAATATTTGGCTAAGGCTCGACCGTTATTGTAATGGAAATGAAGAGTATTACAATTTAATTAATGACCAGAGATATTAATGATCCATAGCTGGCATGGACCCCATCTCTGGACCTGGGCTTTTAAAATCAGAAGAGTGGTCCTTTTTATTACAGGGAAACTTAAAATAAACACTTTGCACTGAGAGACAAGAGAAGAGAGTGAGACCTTGGAACGTTTAAGAAAAATTTATTATCTAAATTATTTTAAACAATTAACAGGACTAACTCTAACTAGTGATGGATGCTGATGTAATGAATGTGAGGTGGAGTGTGTGTTGGTGCGATATCAGTTCAGAACCTCCGTTCTGGAAAAGCGAGTCTGAGATGTTGTTTTGCTCCTAACTGATCGACGTTTGAACCGTGGTCAGAAAAGACATGAGATGCTATCTGTGCCGTTCTACTTTACCCATCAGGGAGACTCCCGTACAGATCAGGCTGCCAGGTCCGCGACCTTCCAAAGGTACTGGAGCCGACGAAGCAGCGTCCTCAGCACGACAAACCAGTCTTTGGGTAGGCTCCAGGTAAAAATGGCAGGTGTTTCACAGCGTCAAAGGGACCCCCCTTTGGGTCAGCGAGTTCAGCTTTTATTCTGAAGGAACCGTTGTTTTGTTGATAACGACAGAATTTTCCCAGCTTGGCAGTTCTCAGCTTAAAAGTAAAAAGTACAGATGGCCGGCCCGTACTCCACTTAGCAATGATGAACATCAGATGATCTTGAGAGCTGGCTGAATACTGAACTCAAAATGGCGTTGTTCTGACTTATTAATCTTGATGTTTATTATTTTGGACGAATCCCAGCTGACAGATTAAATAAACACCACAGAGACTCTGCCACGCTTCAGATGTGAAGATCTGGTGAAATCCATTGGCTGAGAGCGGGTGGTGAGACCAGGGCCCTCATCTAGCAAACGCTTGTAGAAACTGTTCTAAATTAACCTGCTACGACCAAAATTTAGAATGTGTGTACGAAACATGTGGCGGCCTCTCATACGCACGTTCCTCTGCAATCGTCTGATGATAAATCCCACCTGTGAGTACCCAGGTGCTCGTATCAGTTCACTGTCATTTACATACAACATCATCAATTAACTGTCACGTTGAGGTTAGGAGGTTTGGACCCAAAAAGCAAAAACTCAGAACAACACAGGTAGGAGCGGTTGCAAAAATAAGAATCCTTTATTTTAGGAGGAGTGACAAAAAACTCTGGAGCACATGAGGCAAAACGCTGACAAACGACAATGGACCAACAAACACTGAGAGACATGATAGGGTTATATACACATGGGCTGGTGATTAAGGGAACAAGGCACAGGAGCAACTAATGATCGAGAGGAGGAGCAGAACGGGGCTGGAGAGGAAACCAAACCTAAATGGGGAAGGAAAATGCAATACCAGCCTAGATAATCTAAACATACAGAAAAGTAAAGCAAGGTGAACTGATAAACCTGAAACTAGAGACGCTCGGACTCTAAGGTATGAACTAAAGAGACAAGAACCAAAGGAAGAGGAGATCTAATGCAGGGGATCTTAACACTCCTGAAAATGGGTAAACTAAATAAGAAGTGAGTGACTAGGGGGAAGATGAGGGAAACCCGGAGGGGGCTGGGGCTCACAGGAACACAGAACATGACATTAACCATATTTAGTCACGCTACATCCTCAGCATGAGAGGGGATCCCCCCCCCCCCCCCCCCCCCAGAAAAATAAAACAAAAAACAACAAGATTGAAACATTGGCTGCCAGAGAAAAAAAATAAACCAAACAAGTTGCAGAGGTTATAAAACGTGGTCGGGGAAGAAGAGAGGTTCCTGTCAGAAATAAAAAAAAATTGATTTGATAATATGTAGAGTAACAGGTTACCATTTACATTTACATTTAAGGAGTCGTTCTGTTGGGAGTTGGTTGAAATTGTCTGAGAGTGCAGCCTCAGCCTCTTCTGTGCTGTCATTTAGTCTGGTAATACGCACAGATCTGTCCGTAAGTACGGTTGATAAATGAGGGCCTAGGAGTGAGAGCCAGGTATGGAGCTGGGTGGAAAATTTCAAATATCCACAGGAGGCACAAAGAACTAGAAAGAACCCCAGAGGATTTTTAACAAGAGCTTATCAGCATGAGTTGTACCCAGAGTGAGTAATTATCCAGCAAAGTGAAAGTGTCTCCCTGCAGCTTGTATTCCCTGGCCAGTTGGTGACAGATCAGCAGCAGCTGGCCACGCACCCAAACACCTGCATTTAGAAGCAGTGAGAACACACACACACACACACACACACACACACACACGAAAAATGCAGATCTCTATATGAACTTGGAATAATAAAACATATCAAATAAGACTGCAGCAGCATATTGTTAGCCCATAAAAGGGATTATTCCTAAAGTATGACTTATTAAAGATTTGTTATTGCACTTTCAGATTAGAATAATTTTGCCCTTTTGCACATTTTATTTATGATCCCTGATCTACAGAAACTTAAGTATTGGTGATGCAAATATATACAGTATATATATATATATATATATATATATATATATATATATATATATATATATATATATATATATATATATATACATATATATATATATATATATATATATATATACATATATATATATATATATATATATATATATATATATATATATATTCTCATCTCACCCTCCACAGGTGCTCACATCCTCTACCAGAGGCCTGGAAGCTTGGAGAGCGCAGTATCTCAGCTGTTCCTAGAACTGCACTTTTCTGGACTCAGATGTCTGAAGTTTTTCCTGGGACCTGCTTTAGCCACTCCTCCAGTTTGGGGGTTCATGCCCCGAGTTCCTCGATGACCAGTGTTGTCACAAACCTATATACGTAGATGCCCTGTGGACCGCTGTTTTATCCAGGCGCCATGCAGCATCGGGTTACTTCTTACTTTTCATTTGCAGTCAACATGATTATTGAGCTCACCAGGAGTATTTAGTATCATTGAGTAATTTTAATCACTTTAGCACAAAATATGCTAGTTTCTGCTATTCACTGCCATTGTTTATGCTAAGCTAAAGCTGACGGACTGCTGCCAGACCAGGAGAATTACAAAATGCTTTATTCTCACTTACTTAACTCTAGGGAATGCGGAAATAGACATTTCACTTAGGGGTGGAATATCCCTTTAAGTCAGTGATTAGTGCTGCAGCATAAACTCAGGAGGATCTAAAATGTGTGATTGTGCGGGACCAAGTCAAATAAGTGGAGGTACACAGGGAATCTCCAAAAATTGAGGCTCTTTAATTTTCTTTGTTTTTAAAATATCGTCACAAAAATAGCTCAAGCTCATAAAAGAGGTAAAAAAAAACATCACAAGGCTACGTTTTACATGATGTTTACTTGTTGCTGTGAGTATTAAGAAAGAAAAACCATGCCAAAATAAGTTTAGGAAGCCCACTAAGAATTGTAATGAAAGCATTTAAAATAAATACCATATACAGTTGAGGAAACGTTGGTTTAAGTACCTGATAAGAAGTGGTCGCTGCATACGCGAAAACCTTTACTCTCGGGATCCCACAGTTTCATTTTAGCCCGGCCACTAGTGTGTTTTATTACAATGATCCAACGTTTGCGGCATTCCGGATCTTGGGGAATTCTGTAGATGGCTCATTTCTTATGTCGTCCGCGTCTGTTCTGGCATCCTGGGGCACAACAGGAATCTACCATATTTCCCGTTTGATTGAGTTTTCTGACAATAACAAATAGCCCAGCTGCGAGCTTCTACCTGCCAAGATGGTGCCGTTTCAATTTGAACTGTTGCACGCTGGGAGAAGTGACGTCAACTCCCGGAGCTCTATATATACACACTGGCTGATCAGACCATATGAACAATAAGGATTACTAGACAAACTTTTATTAACTAAAACTAAACACACAAATCAGTACAGTCAGATTGTTAATAAACATAAACACCCTAACCCATAAACCTAACTATTTCCCTTCAAACTTAAATTAATTAACAAATGACAAAATAATAAACTAAAGAAAATCCTTCAGTCCCCTCTTCCAGGAGCTATTGGTTTGGCCCCATCAGCTCCTCCTGTATTTAGCTGACAGAACCCCTTCAACACTGTTTGCCTCTCCCATCTCAGAAAGCAGGAAGTAGAGAACCTCTCAACACCAGAAAGAGAAAACATAAATTAACTTAAATAGAACAAATGGCAGGCATAAAATACAGCAGTTAACTAAATGTGCGCACTTACAATTAGAACTAATGCATTTAAGTCATCTAAACAATAAATTCAAAGAAATATAATGGATGTGGCCATCACAGTGATGATAGACTAGATCTTTGATAGGTGGCAGTGTGCAGCTGTTATTACACACAAGGAAGAAGACACACATAACAAGAGATGTTTTGGCTCATTATAACCAGTCAGACAAGACGGGTAGACAAACACACGCAGACTTATCGGAACACTGAGGATTCTTTCATTTTGTGATCTGGATTAAACCTTTGCAGGTAGGAACCCAGAGCTAAATATTGTTTGTAATGGCGGTGTTTATTGTAAACAACATGCTGCTTTTAATGGGGCTGTCCAGTTCATGGTGTCTTTATAAAACTGTTTTACAGATTATGACTTGCCATGAGTAAACAGGAGACATGTTTCACCTCTCACTCTGTTAACGCATCAGAACAAGAGAAACACAAATACAAACTGTTACTGAGTGCTTCTCAGCTTAGTTTCCCTCTGTTTTCAACTTTGTTTGTATAATTTATTACTAAGAAGCAATGATGAGGAAGACATCAGCTCCACCTGAACCAGATGGCGTGTCCATGAGGTCACCAGCTGGTTTTAGAGAAGACCAGATTGTTTATAAACCGTAAGACTTTAAAAACGAATTCCTTGTTGGATCATAAATGGACTGAACTTAAAATATTGATTCAATTACTTGTTGATTTTTCTCTTGTGTTTTAGCCATTTGGAGAATCAAACTCCACCAAGATGTTTGACACTGCTCAGAGAGAAAACAAAAAGTCTGTATTTTAACATCAGCAACGGGGAATCCGTGCACCAACAAACGTGAGAATGCAAAAGCTAATATTTGCTAAACTGCAGACTGAAAGCTTTCCAGCTGTAACATGTTTTCAAATTCATTTCTGAACCTGAAATCTGTTGACTGTTTATGATGAAGGCAAGGTGGGCAGGAGGCAGGCACCCATGGGCCCACGGGTGTAAGGACTGAACGTTCACTGACTCTGCCAAGTGGATTCAACGGGGGAGGCTTCTCAGATGACCATTGGTAAGATTTAACCCAATTTGTGATAATAGAACATACATTTTTGTAACAAGAATTCAACATGTTGTTATTTACTTTTGATTGTTTATGTTGAAAACAAGTGGATGAAGCCAAGAGCAGTGTGTTGTTTTGATTACAGAGAAATCAAAAAGTCTGTTTCTTAACTTCAGCAAACAAGCAATTGAATTTAAAGCTTAAGTTTATTAAACTGATAAACTTTCCCAATTAACAATCCAATAACATGTTTTCTAATTTATTCCTTAACCTAAAATGTGTTAAAGGCAAGGTGGTCAGGAGCCAGGTACACGAAGGCCCACTTTGCTGTCCCTGAGATCTAAGAATCCACCAATCAGTTTCAAGCATGGAAGCTACTCAGATAACGACATGTAAGATTTCACCCAAATATTTGTTATCATGAGACTGAAATGTTTCACATTGAGACCAGATTTTAAATTCAGTTCATAACCTGATATGACTTCTGATTGTTTACATTTTGTTCACAACTCAGTAGGACCAGTTGCTTGTTTTAATTACTTAGAGAGAGATCTGTATTTTAACAATAACAATGGAGAATCCGTTCATCAGCCAATGATTGTTGAACTGCTGAAGAATTAGTTTTCTAACTGTAACATGTTTTCAGATTTATTTAATAACCTAAAACTTATTGAATGTTTATTTTTGTAATGCTTTAAATTACATGTTATTTAATAAGCCATAAGACATAGGATTCCATAGGAAATATGAAATCAACCATATGGATCTGTAGGTACTGTTTAACCAGAAGATTGGAACTTTTTATTGCAGGGATTAGATAACAGCTTCGTATTCACTCAGAGAAAACAAAAGAGAGAGAGTCAAGTTTAAAAGTTTAAAGATTTATTACTAAACAGATTAAACTAGACTAACTTTAACACTAAATGTATGGTGTAACTAAGGTGAATGAGACAGAGAATGGTGTGATGTGGAATGTTGCTCAGAACCAGCAAATCCGAAGAAGCGATTAGTTCTGATGGGAAATGAAGTTGATGTCTTCACGCTAAGCTTTAACTGGTGTTAAAGATGACGTGGGCATAGTTTTATACTTCAGATGTTTTGGTTTATGGTCGAATGAAAAGTTGACAGATTTACCAAGCACCACCAAAACCACGCCTCCATCAGATCTGGCAGATTCTGATTGGATCAGATCAGTCCTAGTGGAAACATTTAAAGTCATATTACTCATTATATTCTATAGGATTATAATAAAGTAATTAATATTTTTATTTCACAGATTGGTCACATCTTATTTATTGACTAACACTTTGTTTGATTAGCTTTATTAAAATAGAGTTCTTTGATTTATTAAACGGAGAGAGTCCATTCTTCATTCTTCTCTTAAGCTGGAAAGAAGCAGTTTATAACAAATGCATGAGACCTCGAGGCCATATCTCATACAGACTAGTTCTGTGTCAGAGGGGGAAAATGACTTTTGGTGGAAAACAGTCATTTCATACCGTTACATTTTTGAAGGCAAGGTGAGCAGGAGCCTGGTACCCGAAGGCCCACTTTGCTGTCCCTGAAGACTGAAAGATCTAAGAATCCACCCATTTATTTCAAGCATGGACGCTACTCAGATTATGACATGTAAGATATAACTCAAATATTTAAGTAATTACAACACTCAAATGTTTGGAAAATTGTGGCTTTAAATTCAGTTCTAAACCTGCCTGGACTTTGGATGGTTTTAGTTGAAAAACAAGTTGGTTGTGAGATCAGATATCGGTAACACTTTACAATAAGGTACGCAAAATTGTGCTTCGTTACTAGGGAACGACTTAGGGGGTAATGAGTAATGAAGCAGGGAAGAATAGGTAGTTAACCAGTAAGTTACTGGAGAAAATGCTCATCAGTCTTTTTTCAGGGTTTAATAGGTAGTTAACCAATACTTACTGGTAAACACCCAGCAGTCTTATTCAGACTATTACGTGGTTATCTATGAAGGCAATAAGGAACGAATCTCAGATGAATGTAGTGCCTGTGGACTCTCTTTTGTAAACTTCATGAAGCATGAGGATAATTTGCAACATCACAGGATTTAACATCACTGTTTGATCTTGATTTCACTCGTCTGTCACTTTGTCGTCCATCGTCGGCATCTGTCCATTTCGAGATGATGGAAAGTGAAACCTCCTCCCAAGTACCTACTGAAGAACAAATGTGTACCTAGTAGGTACTTAACCATTACCTACTGCTTTTGTCTACCTTAAAGTGAAGCCTCCTCCCAAGTACCTACTGAGGAACGAATATGTACTTGCTCAATACTTAACCATTACTTATATGTTGTTACATGGTCATTTACCATAAATACATTGAGCTTATTTGTACATCATTTCTTTCATCTTGTGTGTGGTAATTTTCCAGAGATGGGTGACCAAAATCCTGCAGGTTACAGTTTCACCTGGCTCAATTCAATCACTAACAAAATGATCAATGTTTAGGGCACTTTTTGAAATAATCAGAAAAGTACAAAAAAATTTACTTTTACATTTATAAACTTTGAAATCAACATGTAAAAACACTCTAAAACTACTTGTTCTTCCCTGCTTCATTATTCAGTACCCTTTAAGTCGTTCAGGAACAAAGCACAAATATATAACTGCCTATTAGTCTCTGAATAAGTCTGCTGGGTGTTTACCAGTAAGTACTGGCTAACTACATATTAGACCATGAAACAAGACTGATGAGCGTTTTCACCAATAACTACTGGTTAACTACCTATTATTTCCTGCTTCATTACTCATTACCCCCTAAGTCGTTCCCTAGTAACGAAGCACAATTTTGCGTACCTTATTGTAAAGTGTCACCCAGATAGCTAAAGATAACTCCTTTGAGTTAAATAATGGAGACTAATTGTGGGGCTCTGCCAGCAACCACTTTAGTTCAGTTTTAAAATGGAAAAAAGTCCAATCCAGTGTTAAAACTATTGAATGTTAAGAAGATAAGCAGACCTGCCCAGACCTGTCCTAGGACTAGTATGTGTCCATGAAAAAAGACCAATTTAAAAGGCACAAAAACACATTCTCACACCCGAAGCGTCAAAAATGACGCTGGGTGACCAAATGTTTGTTTCCGACACGTTGGGAGCCCCAGCGCGTCTGGAGGCGACACGCGGTGCCAGAATGTCATTTTCCGACGCCCGTGGTAAAACGTACATTTCACTGACATTAAACCTCTAACCTCTTGCTATTTAACCTTCCCCTCACCCCAATCCTAACCTTATCCCTGTATGTCATTGTAAACTTCTCGTTAACCGTGTTTGAGATGGACATTACAACTACAAACAAAGTTTTGCATGCGCAAGAGGGTTAAGGGTAAGATGGGGGTAAGGGGATGGTTAAATAGCAGAGGGTAGTCAGAATTTGGTGAAATCTCTGTTTTTCCACAGCAGTCGGAAAATGACACTCTAGCGCGTCGCCTCCCGACGAAAAAGACGCTTGGTCATCCAGCGTCATTTTTCAATGCGTCGGGTGTGAGAATGTGTTGCAAAACCACATGCTTCTTTTTATCATTTATAATCATTCTTTCTTGGAAACTGTCATTTCAGCGTCCTTTACAGTAAGCTGGCAGCACCTGGCAGGCAGCACTTTTGAAAAGGGATTATCTTTGGACACACCACAAGAAAAACAATGTCAACACACATGGCTGAACCAAAGTGCTGTGCAACAATGGTCAGGATAACAATAAAACAAGACAATCAGGAATAAAGACAAAGACATAAGACCAAAAGTAGCCAATGACAGGTTTAAAAATAATAAAAGATAAAATCACAAGGTTAGAATAAAAGCCAAAAAAACAGAAATTATCTGGCTCTACACCTTTAAAGCCAGGGGGCAAAGGTGAGTTTTAAAAAAGGCTTTAAAAACTTCCAGGCAGATTTGATGTGGGACAGTAAACTGTTCCATAGGCATGAAGCAGCCACCACTAAAGCATGTTCTTGTTCCCTTTTGCTTTTTTTAGTTTTGATCTTGGTTGTTTGACCTGAGATCTCTAGCTTTAAAACCCAACAATAACAGAAGCTAAAGCCAGTGTGATGTGCTCACGTTTCCTTGTTCCTGTTAAAAGTTGAGCCACAGCAATGTGAACCATCTGAAGACTAATCAATGCCCATGTAAAGAGTGAATTACAGTACAATAAAAAGGAATAACTTTCTTAAAAGCAGGACTTGACCGTATCTAAAGATGAAGCTGAACAAACTGTATGTTAGTTATAAAACAGTTAAATTCACCTAAACAGACACAAGTCTGATCCTACTTTTATAGAATATCAGCACCCGGGTAAACACACAGCACGGACTTCAGCTGGTAACCCTTCTGGGTCTGAGCACAGCCTAATGGTGTGTTTTTTGTAACAGCAAAGGATTTAATTTATTCCAGAGGAAATATTTTTGGAGCTTACTAAAGTATAGATGGCAGAAGTTTTGATACATTGGCTTATAAAATCTAAATAAAGTACTGTTTGAAAGCAGAACAAAAACATCTCTCACCTGCTCAGCTTGGATTTTAAACATGACAGGAAATCAAATCTGGGATATTTTGTAGTAAAGTAAAATCTAACCGTTATTTGCTTTATACCGTAATGATTTTTATGTTCCAGGGAAGATCCCACTTCCACTCATGAAAACCAGACAGGTTCAAGAGGGAAGATTCCTGCTGCTGATGATGAAGAGTATAAAAAACAACTGGATTCTCTTTTTAAGGTATGAAAATAGTTATGAAAATTATTTTCAGTAACAATAAAACCCCATCAAATAAAATTTAAGAACTGCTTTTATCTTTTGCATCAAGATAAATAGGAATGATCTTTATTTAACCTTCATTTTCAGTAGTGTGTGTGACGCTAAGTTTTCCTGTAAATTTCCATCAGCCTGTTGAACCAGTTTGGTGACATGAACGCCTTTTACTCTGGTGGTTTGATCATGTGAGAAATAGTTTAAATAACTGCATTACATTTCTTAGCATAGAAGCCTGCTGTAAAATATTTAATTTTACAAAAGTGAGAAAGCCAGGGCAGCTATCATTTGTTAAATAAGTTTAGTGTTAATTAGTCATAAATTCAGTTATTTATATTGGCTATATTTTTCATTAGCAAATCCATTTCTAAAGATATTTGTTACATTGCTAATCACTCAGAATTCCATTTTGAAGTGTTTTGTAATAAATACACACTAAAACACAAACTACAGAAAGCACAGAAGGTCAGACCTACCAGGTTAAACATATATCTTATGTGATTTTCTTGAATTACAGGTTTTAGATTATTATATTTTCAAATAACCACATTACTGTTGTTAATTCAAGAAGCCAACGCTTGATTTATTGAATACAAAAATGTGTCTTCCCAAAATAGAATGAATACGTTGCCAAATGAAATGTTTAGGTGTTACACTATAGGAAAAGGGAGCCTAAGTCTCCTCCCTTTCCGGTCGGCTCATGGGTCCTCGAAAGAACGGAAAAATGAATGCAAGTCAACTGGCTAAAAGAGCCATTTTCTAATCCATTTTGCCTTATGCTCTGGATCACACATATGTTGTACTTATGTTCAAATGAAAAATAATGATGTGTGTGTAGAAGAAACTGGCTTGGCTCACCATTAATGTAGCGTTGTGGTTTTATGCTCTTTTATGAAAGAGGAACCATGCTACGTATTAATTCGGAATATTAATTTTTAATAAATCAATAACCAAATTTTATATTGTTAAGAAGACTCAAAGGTTGTTTTCATCGATAAACTGACGATAATATCTGTGTGTCTGTGTTTCAGTTCAATGAGGAAACCAGTTTGACAATTAAAAGTTTTAATTCTTCAAATTAAACTAATGATTTTGAAAATTGACAAACAGGAAATAACAATCAACATTGGCAACTTTGTGGGACAATCTTTAACAGTTGATATGCTGTTCTTGCTCAAATAGACCTTCTGGTGAATTTATGAAGATTGAGAATGTCGTGACATGAATGCGTGTGTGAGTCTGATTTTGCTTCAGGAAGAAACAGGTGTCTGAGTGAAGTGATGGTTTGGATAAACTTAGGTCTTATCAGAGAACTGCATCAAACGCTAAAAACCGTGCTCTGTCTCACCGAACTCTTGTGGACCCTCTTTCGGATCCGGGCCGTGGAGGATGTTGTGGTTCATCCAGATGACACCGGCGGCTGACAGGAGACGTAGGTGTCGAACGGAACCGGTCCAGAGTTGCCCTCGGTACACGTGGATGGTAGAGCGTTTTGTCGATGCGCTTTCTTAAGTTAATTCACTCAGAAATCAAAAGACTCGGTAATGAGTCTGCGTTAGAAGTCGCGATTCAGCTATTCTGCCTGGCTTGGCAGAAACAGCGTGAGAGAGGGGGGGGGATTGAGCCAATGGGCTCCGTGCCCCCGTTAGCGGTTGTTCACACGTCCTCTCTCTTTCGTTGTCAAGCACAAACTGAAATCATAAGACTGAAACTTACCAAAAACCTTTCTTCTCTAAAAGCAAACGTGTGCGTCAGCAAATGTGTTTTGGAGTTTACTGTGAGCAGATGTGTGTGGGTGTGTGTGAATGTTTGTGTGCTTGAGTGTGTGTGAAGGTCAGCAACAAACATCCTCAACATTATTTAAGAATGGCTTCATTAATCCATTATAATTACCCAAAGCATAAGAATCGTTCATTTGATTAAAACACATTTATAATGAGCAAATTGATAATGGTTACTTTAACATTAAAATCAAGAAACAAAGTTTTAAGACTTGTTATGTTATGACTACTTTTATGGGAACAACATCTTCTGTGGGAACAACATCTTCTGGCACGAAGCTGCAGGTGGCAGATGTTATGGTTTCCTCCCAGACTCGCTGGCGTTCAGGTCTTAATCTGTGGGTGAAAGTTCTCAGCGACCCAGCTTTGACACAGCTTAGTCCAACACCACCTTTGTGGCAGAAAAACCCATATTTCCTCACGTTACATTCCCCCCTTTTTGTGACGACATGGTGGTCAAGCAGAGGCCACCTGACGTCACAACCTCAATAACGTGATGTACTCGTGAAGGTAGACATCCCAGATGAAGGCAGGAACGATGAAGCATCTCCACAGGTCTCGTGTAGAAGGGAGTATATCCTGATCAGATGATTAAGGCCAAAACTATTGCAATCATTGTAAAGTAATCCACTTAGGAAAACTTGAAAGCAGAGCTATTTCAATAGCAGTTAATTTCATCAGCAATAATGCAAAGGTATTCAAAGGATAAGCAGCTCGTGTGTCACACGGAGCTGGGCAGGTGATGCATTCCTCAGGCGTAGTCCAGCGCAGACCTCGACCCATCTCGAACCACGACCGAAGCCCCAAGCGACAGGAAACCAGTTGAAGGATGGTGAAGACGACCCCTCTGATGGGATGTAGTCCATACGAGCTCGGAGAAGGAGACAAAGTGAGACAGCCCACACGATAGATAGCATTTGATGCAAATCAAAGAAATCAATCAAAACCTATCTATGGGTACCTCTGGGAAAATGTGGATGCCTTTTGTGAATTATCTAAAGAAGAAATGTTCTGCACCCTGTTCTACATGTCATGTAAAAATGTGATGCAGAGAAAACACAAATAAAAGAAAGTAAATCCTAACTGATATGTGAAACTCAGCAGGCTGCATTAAGTAAAGGCATATATATAAAAGAAATAATCATGAAAATGAAGGGCAAATTGGCTTGTGGCCCTTTAAGGGAAATAGTAACAAAATAAAATTAAATTTGTAATCAAATATAATCATGCTACACAAAGCACTAATAAAAAGATAGAGATGTAAATCAATTCTAAAAATGTAAATCAGTAGGTTAGTAATCCCTAAAAATGTGAGTTAGTAGCAGGTGTCCTGGCTGGAGGCAGGTTACCTGAAAAAAAATTCAAAGGATATCACATTTGTTAAAAATTCACCCCACAAACGAGAGAATTTGTAACGGTCCACCAGTTAGTGGAAAAGAATCCGGTCAGTATAGAGTTGGTCAGAATATAGTTATTCAGTAAGCGTTTTGAATCTGGTATTGCGGACCCACAGAGACACGAGTTTGGACGTATCTGTGGGAGCAGGCTCATAAGTGATTTGGTTATCAAACCGTTTGTATCTGGTGTTACGAACCCACAGGGAAACTTGTTTGAATTTACCTGATGGTTCCGTCCGGAACTCGAGTGAAGCTGATGGTATAACTGTTAGATCAGAACCTGATTTTACCTGCTCAAAGTTGGGTTGCAGCTTTACGGAGGCGACTTTGTTGTGATCAGAAATAGTAGTGAACTGGAAATGCGAAAATGATGCTCGCAAAGCAGGAGGAGGCTCCCCACCCCCCTTTTGTTTCTCAAACTTATGCCGTGTCTGTGAGACAGGAGAAGCATAACAAAGAACAGTTCTTAAGCTCTTAAAAGCCCTATTACCAAGAAGATGCACATTGTCACCTGGATCGTGCTGAAAGAGTAGGTGTTCAGATGTCCAAAGACCTGGAGGTGTTGGACTTTGAGGTTCTGAAAAGGAGTGATCCAAGAATGGTTGTGTCATGGGTGTCAAAGCAAACCTAGCCATGTTTAGAATCAGATACAGACATGACACTATCGAAAGGAACATGTTCTGCCCTGAAAACTGAAGCCAAGAATACTTTATTCCCAAGAATGATGGAGGTGCCCACACAGAATCAGAAAAACCCGGTTTAACCAGAGTAGTTACAGACTGACTAGAACTCCGCCCCGTAGAAGGTGCAGCACCTAACTCCGGGTCGGAGGTCAATGTTGTCAGCTGAATTGGTGGAAGGTCAGTGTCGAATTCTGCAATGACCCACCCGCTCGGAGGAGGCGTTCCACCGAACAGCCTGAAGTCCGCAACGGAAAACTCAGTGCCACCCGGCACCCCCCTTTTGTCAGGCGGGGCCCCGAGCAGAGCATCACTGCACGCACCTACTGCTCGCGGGCTGGGTGGCCATCCCGTGCCCGT
Organism: Nothobranchius furzeri; assembly: GCF_043380555.1. Classification (NCBI taxonomy): domain Eukaryota; kingdom Metazoa; phylum Chordata; class Actinopteri; order Cyprinodontiformes; family Nothobranchiidae; genus Nothobranchius; species Nothobranchius furzeri. The sequence continues at coordinate 30,760,348 of NC_091749.1, forward strand.
GAGAGAGGTGATCGCAGCAACCACCGAGCCTCCTTCAATATCGCCACTGACCACAGGACTGCTGGAAACCGCAGGTTTTCCTGTGCCGTCGTGGTCACCTGAAAGAGAAATCACAGGAAATAGAACACAGAGGCCAGAGACAGAGTCACACCCCTGTGAAAGGAGAAAGGAATTGGCCACCGTATTAGCAGAGGTCACAAACTGAAAAGTGACAAGGTCATTCACATAAAGGTCAAGATGTCCGGGCACAAACCCTGCAAATGGGAAGGTTGCTCCGTCCGGAGACCACAAGTGTTTCACGGCGGCTGATGTTTCCATCACGCCCCGATAAACAAGCCGGTTTGTGCATGAGGCGGACTGACGAGTAAAGCAGACCTCTGACTGAAGCGGTGGATCACAGCCTGAAGATTTCACACCCATGCTGGAGAGATGGTCAGCCTTTAACATGGATGACAGAGAAAAAGCATCAGGAACCACAGGGTTAAGCACCACCTGTTTGTCAGAGAGGTTAACCATAGGCTCAAGAGATTTATTCAGCTTAAAAGTAGCAGAGAAAGTGTTGTTTATTTCAAACCTTGATATTGATGGTGGGTTTTTGACCCCCTGGAAGAAATAAAAGTAAAGAAAAAGCGTTATGACTGTAAACAGCATGTTGTTTGAATTCACGTCATGAAGTGCAGACCAGAACCACCTCCGACCCCGAGCAGCTGGCACCGAACCGCTGCCACTAGTCCCCACCGTGCCCGACCGGCGGCACCCGCCTAATGCGGGCCCGTTCGGGCGGGCGGAGGGACCAGCGTGGCTCGGCCGGTAAACAGACTCCTGCGTCTTGGCATGTTCTGGAAGCAGAACGACAGAGAACCTTACACCAGGTGTAACAGTACAAGAAAGATTTTGTCGTGTCTCGTCCATCCCTCTTCAAGTTCAGAGCAACTCGCGTTTTTACCTTCTGAGTCGACGTAAAACTCCGGGCAAATTCCTCAATTTATCTCACAAACAAGGACTGTCCGTAGCGTAACTTAACTTTATGACACAGGGTAAAACAAGGAATTGTTGATAGAGAAATGAATGCACACTACTTCACAAGATGGAAGAAAAAGTCATGGATCCGAGCGATGGAGGCTGCGAAAGCCGCCCCGTACAGCAGTCCAAAACAAAAATAAAAAAAATAATAAACCCTACGCTGCCGTGTTGGTATCAGACGGACAAACGTAGCAAAATGTAGATTCTACACACCGTAGTGTTTACAAGAATCACCGCCAATGCGGGTTTTGTGAGGACACAGACTTACTGTGTCAGAAATGGTTTGACAACTTAATGGGACGCGTTCCCGTTTTGTCCAACTGTGGCTCTCTAGCTTAGCTCTCCGGCTAGGTCTAGCTTTCCGTCTGTAGCGACCAGACTTAAATTTTCCCGATTAACAAGCAGGCATCTCGCTCCGCTCTGCTAACGGACTTTAAAGCGTACGCAATCTGGATGCAGTAACGCGCTACGGCCATGACCCGACTTACAGCGTTTACCGAGCAATTTAAGCTACGGTAGGTGCCTACGAGCATTCCGTTTAGATTCGGCTGTCGCCTATGTAATGGAAATATCTTCCACAATAGCTCGCCCACAGTGTCAACACACTGAGACGAAGGGTGTCCGAGAATTCGGAGAATTTAGTCTTAATTTTAGGATTGAAGTTAAGGTGCTCACGGTAGCTCACCTAGCAAGTTTCAGAGTGGAAATGTAGCTTTCCGACCTGAATAGATTAGAGGCGTGGCGGCGCGTCAAAATGGGCAGAATTTAGTCAAAAGCACAACTCACACGTTCGCTCCGAAGGCGAAGATGGGATAAATCAAAGTACTGTCTGTAATTTGCGGACAATTTGAGATCGGAGATCTTCCCCCGTCAAGTTTCCACCAGGACGTCTCCCGGAAGAGTGACTTCAGCGGAATAATTTCCGTTTTTTTTTTTTTCAAAATAAGACATCAAAGTGAAACACAGAGAAAAGGCTAAAATTGCGAAAAATCAGCTTGTAGATGATGATGGAATCAGATATATCGCAGATATAGAAGTCTGGATACGCTCGCCATTAATGTAGAAGAAACTGGCTTGGCTCACCATTAATGTAGCGTTGTGGTTTTATGCTCTTTTATGAAAGAGGAACCATGCTACGTATTAATTCGGAATATTAATTTTTAATAAATCAATAACCAAATTTTATATTGTTAAGAAGACTCAAAGGTTGTTTTCATCGATAAACTGACAATAATATCTGTGTGTCTGTGTTTCAGTTCAATGAGGAAACCAGTTTGACAATTAAAAGTTTTAATTCTTCAAATTAAACTAATGATTTTGAAAATTGACAAACAGGAAATAACAATCAACATTGGCAACTTTGTGGGACAATCTTTAACAGTTGATATGCTGTTCTTGCTCAAATAGACCTTCTGGTGAATTTATGAAGATTGAGAATGTCGTGACATGAATGCGTGTGTGAGTCTGATTTTGCTTCAGGAAGAAACAGGTGTCTGAGTGAAGTGATGGTTTGGATAAACTTAGGTCTTATCAGAGAACTGCATCAAACGCTAAAAACCGTGCTCTGTCTCACCGAACTCTTGTGGACCCTCTTTCGGATCCGGGCCGTGGAGGATGTTGTGGTTCATCCAGATGACACCGGCGGCTGACAGGAGACGTAGGTGTTGAACGGAACCTGTCCAGAGTTGCCCTCGGTACACGTGGATGGTAGAGCGTTTTGTCGATGCGCTTTCTTAAGTTAATTCACTCATAAATCAAAAGACTCGGTAATGAGTCTGCGTTAGAAGTCGCGATTCAGCTATTCTGCCTGGCTTGGCAGACACAGAGTGAGAGAGCGGGGGGGATTGAGCCAATGGGCTCCGTGCCCCCGTTAGCGGTTGTTCACACGTCCTCTCTCTTTCGTTGTCAAGCACGAACTGAAATCATAAGACTGAAACTTACCAAAAACCTTTCTCCTCTCAAAGCAAACGTGTGCGTCAGCAAATGTGTTTTGGAGTTTACTGTGAGCAGATGTGTGTGGGTGTGTGTGAATGTTTGTGTGCTTGAGTGTGTGTGAAGGTCAGCAACAAACATCCTCAACATTATTTAAGAATGGCTTCATTAATCCATTATAATTACCCAAAGCATAAGAATCGTTCATTTGATTAAAACACATTTATAATGAGCAAATTGATAATGGTTACTTTAACATTAAAATCAAGAAACAAAGTTTTAAGACTTGTTATGTTATGACTACTTTTATGGGAACAACATCTTCTGTGGGAACAACATCTTCTGGCACGAAGCTGCAGGTGGCAGATGTTATGGTTTCCTCCCAGACTCGCTGGCGTTCAGGTCTTAATCTGTGGGTGAAAGTTCTCAGCGACCCAGCTTTGACACAGCTTAGTCCAACACCACCTTTGTGGCAGAAAAACCCATATTTCCTCACGTTACATGTGTTTCGACCATACCAGTCACATACTTTCACATTTTTCAGCTTGTAAAAGTTGGTAATTAGCATGACTACAAATCAGACATTGCCACGCATGCAATCCAATATTAGTTGTTGTCGTTTCACCACAGAACCTCCTCTGCCCTAGAGTAGCTGCTACTTACCACATGGCCAGATTTATGGTGGTTTATTCCTCCTGAACGGATTTGAAATTTGTTGAACTTACAGCCATTTTCCCTCTGTTTTTCTCCGTGTCTGGTTCGATGACGTCACCTTCGTGAAGCGCATTTCTAGTCCTGGACTTATTTTCACACAAATAACATTTCCCCCTGTTTGAAAATAAGCACTTTCTCGGATATCATATGAGACATCCATGGCATTTAACAAGCGGAATTACAAAGTAGCGTTTTTAGCCCTACTGACCTCTACAGGAGCCCCCCAGGGCTCTGTACTAGGACCTCTTCTCTTTGCAATATACACCACCTCACTGGGTGAGATCATTTGATCACATGGCTTCTCCTACCACTGCTATGCAGACGACACCCAGGTCTATCTGTCATTTCCACCGGATGACCACACTGTCTCTGCACGAATATCAAACTGCTTCTCTGACATATCAAAATGGATGAAATCCCACCTTCTACAACTCAACCTTTTTGAAACTGAACTACAGTACCTGTCATCCCAGCAAAACCATCCATACAGCACAATATCTCAATCCAAAATGACTTCCTATCTCTGGCTCCTTCAAAGGCTGTTCAAAATCTGGGTGTTGTGATTGATGAACACCTGACCTTTAAAGATCATGTTGCCTCTGTTGCTTGTTCATGCCGCTTTGCGCTGTATAACATACGAAATATCACACCATACCTAACACAACATGCCACCCAGCTCCTGGTGCAATCTACTGTCATCTCCCGCCTCAATTACTGCAATGTCCTTCTAACTAGTCTTCCAGGCTGTACTGTGAGACCTCTTCAAATGGTCCAGAACGCAGCAGCGCGTCTAGTCTTCAATCAGCCAAAAAGAGCACATGTCACCCCTCTGTTCATTGAGCTCCACTGGCTATTGCTAGCAGCACGCATCAAATTCAAATTGCTAACACTACAAAGTCTGAGATGGTACGGCTCCCATCTACCTGAATCCTCTTGCAAAGGCTTACGTCTCGGCCCGGCCGCTCCGGTCATCACAGAATCGTCGGCTAGCAGTGCCTACACCACGCTCAGGACAATCCAGACTCTTCTCATGCATTGTTCCACTAATGTGGAATGACCTTCCAAGCACTACAGAACAGGAGCTTCCTTTTCAATTTTCAAGAAACTCCTGAAAACCCTGCTCATCAGAGAGCATCTTCTAAACTAGCACCTTCCCTGCACCCGTCCACCTCTCTACTGTCAACTCCCTCCTCTCCATGATTCATCGTGCTGCCTCACTGCCACCTACGACTGACTGGAAATTAGTTTTTGTTGTTCTTATTGTTGTTGTTAGCCTCAAGGGCAACATGGCGATTATCACTTGTAAGTCGCTTTGGACAAAAGTGTCTGCTAAATACATAAACGTAAACATTGATTGTTTTCGGTCTTTCTGGGACTGGAAGAAGATGGGCGTGACTTAGGCTCCCTATGCTCTGTTAGAATGTTAAGAAATGTAAAACACCTTTTAAGCTGATTTGTTTAGCAGATTTGCCATTGCAGTTATAGTTCTTACCTTGCTGCTGCAAGAAAAAAGAATTTCTCTTTCAAAAACACATTTAGCCCTGATTAGTTATGTGATGCTAGAAACACCATGTTTATGTGTTCATGTTTGTGTGTGTGAGACGTATCATCCCCTATCTCTACTATGCAGACTTAATCCAAAAATAACATGGTAGCACCAGTGAACGAGATATTTTGGCTATAGTGTTGAGCAACAGATGGTGTGATGGTTTATTTAGTGATTGAGTCAGTGGGTTACCTGCAGCAGTCCACCTGTCAGTATGAAATAGTAAATATGTACCATTACATGCCTAATACTAAGTATTTTTTAAAGAAAATGATTTTAAGTTAACAAGAGCAGGTTTATTTTTTGGGGCTATATCCAAATGAATAAGTGGATGAAAATGGATGGATGGATATCCAAATTTAGGAAAGCATGACTTTCTGTTTCTTAAATAAACTTTTCCTTAACTTTACCATTTTTCTTTGATCCACGAAAGCAGACAAAGCCAATCTAGACTATAAAAATTATCCATTCATTATCATAAAAATATTGCATGAAACTAATACATTGATTTAAAACAAACAAACAACCACTAAACAAAAACAAATATGTTTCATCCATTTTCATGTGCTTCCAGGAGTTGAAAGAGGAAGTTAACTGCTTGGCAGAAAAGGAATTTGAGAGACTGAAAACAATGCTGAGTCCAGATGGCTCTGGAAGGCCCCAAGAGGATCACGAGGAACTGAATGGCAAAAAAGAGAAATCGAACACCAAGAGGGAGGCATTTCGGAAATTCACTATGACATTACTGAGTAAAAGAAAGCCAGAATGGTTGTCTGAGGTTCTACAAAATAGTAAGAGATTTTTATTTTCTACAATTCAGTATGCATAATTAAACCACTAATAAAATATCTACTTAAAGGTCTCTGCTGGAAAAATGACTATATTAGGGGTGGGACTTGATTTAAAAAATTATCAAATTAAATAGTGGCTTTGTAATGAATTAATCTTCATGTTTTAATTGCTCAATAAAATAGCCATAAGCCATTTATTTGTAATTGAAATGTAAACTCAAGCACTTTTAATAAAAAAAAAATAAATAAAAATGACAAAGTTTTTTAAAATATTATTTTAATTCAAAACTGAAAAAGATTTTTCCCATCTCACCCTCCGCGGGTGCTCTCTCATCCTTCCAAGCTTGGGTCCTCTACCAGAGGTCTGGGAGCATGAGGGTGCTGTGCAGTATCTTAGCTGTTCCTAGAACTGCACTTTTCTGGACTGAGATGTCTGATGTTGTTCCTGGGATCTGCTTTAGCCACTCCTCCAGTTTGAGGTTACTGCCCTAAGTGCCCTGATGACCATGAGCACCACCAATGTCTTCACTCTCCAGGCTTCTCAAGTTCTTCTTTGAGGCCCTGGTACTCCTCTAGTTTCCTGTGTTCCTTTTTCCTAATGTTACCATCAATTGGTAATGCCACATCAACCCAAATGGCTGTCCTCTGTTGTTGGTTCACCATCACCATTTTGTCAGTTTGGATGTGGAAGTCCCACAGGAGCTTGGCTCTCTCATTCTCAACCACCTTAGGGGTGTTTCACACTTTGACCTTGGGGCTTCCAGCCCATTTTCTGCACAGATGTTCCTGTACACAATGCCAGCCACTTGGTTGTAACGTTCCATGTCGTCTTTCCCTGCCAGCATCTTACACCCTGCAGTTATGTGGTGGATTGTCTCAGGGGCCTCTTTGCACATATATTTATACACAGATCCAAGATCCATATATATGGATCTTGGATGTTTCATTCTGGGCAGTGGCTCTCACACTGACTAGTCCTCCTTCTCCTTCGTTACAACTAGTGTACAGTCTCAGGGTTCTGGATATGGGATGGAACCCTCCGTGCATGGTTAAGAGCTTCCTTGTCTCAACATCTGTGATCTGTGTTTCTTCTTTTAGCCAGCATATTATTCCTTCAGGATTGCTGGGGTGACGGTGGCACAGGAGTTAAGTGCTCCCCCCGTAATCGGAAGGTTGCAGGTTCAAGCCCCACTCAGTCTGTCGCTGTCGTTCTGTCCTTGGGCAAGACACTTAACCCCCTTGCTTGCTGGTGGTGGTCGGAGGGACCAGTGGCGCCTGTATACGGCAGCCTCACCTCTGTCAGTGTGCCCCAAGGTAGCTGTGGCTACATCGTAGCTCATCCCCACCAGCGTGTGAATGTGTGTGTGTGAATAGATGAATGACTGATTGTGTTGTAAAGCGCCTTGCGGGGGTTCCAGGACTCTAGAAGGCGCTATATCAAATACAGGCCAATTGCCATTAACTGGCAGGGCGTAGCTGTTTATTGTATGGATCTTGTTCTTGCCATTGAGCTGACTTCTTAGGACTTGCCTTACTCGATGTAGGTATTTGGCTGTGGCTCCTTTCCGTGTGGCTTTATTAAGGTTGCCATTTGCTTGTGGAATACCAAGGTACTTGTAGCTGTCCTCAATGTCTGCTATTGTTCCTTCTGGGAGTGAGACCCCTTCTGTGTGGACTACCTTCCCTTTCTTTGTCACCATCTGACCACACTTCCTAAGTCTGATTGACGTTCCAATAGCAGTGCTGTTACGTGGTGTGGATCTGTGAGTTGATGCCTTGCTCGCTCTTGACGTACAGCTTTATGTCGTTCACGTAGCTGATTTTGTGCTAAAGTCTGAGCCATATGTCCGAGTCCTACACACATTTTTAACTAACACTAGTTTGATCTAAAATGCTAGCCTACATCTATAAATCCATCTGGAACCACACCACTCCTTATGGATTCCTGACATGTCCTGTTGGCATGACTGCAGCAACATGGCTAATCGTGTTAGCTCCATTAAGGAAAAAAAAACTAGTCATTTGGGATAGCTGTGGCACACGCAGACATCGATAAAATCTAAAATTTGATCTACGTACTGGTCTACATCCTGGATTACTAAAAACAACAAGCTGAGCTATTGAGCTACTACAGCATTCCAGTCAGTCAGGAAGAGTTGTTCTGGTAAGCTATTGGTTAAATAGAGTTATATCAATATATACACACAGATGTAAATCTGGCAGCACATTATTTATTTATCTTAACATAATTGAAATAAACTTGATAGTATGATGGCACTAAAAGTCAGCTGAGAACTCATCAACTGAGAGCTCTCGGTGGAAGCACTACGAGCAAGGAAATCAATCAAGGAAGTAAACAAACTGTACCAAATTTGATTCTGAAGACCAACAGAATCCTTCCTGTTGTACCAATTGGCTTGCGAGTCTTCTGAGTCAAACAGTCTCAAATGTGCCTGCACCTCTGGTTAGCAGGTGGGTGGGTTAGGGTTAACTTCTCATTCAATCCAATATTAGTTCTTGACGTCATATCCCAGAGAGAAAAAAAAGAAAAAAATCTGACCGACTAGCAGAGGTTACAGAAGCTGTATCTGACCGATGAGATGTTCTCCTCTGCCGAAACACCAGAGGTCCATTACTGTTTACACTAGCTGTTTCTTGGAGCATTCCAGGCTTGACAAGGTGGTTTGGGCGAAAAGATATCTTCTGTTTTGAGAGCAGCTTTTACACTGAATTTTCTTAAACATCCAGCCCAGAAAAATCCAAAATCCTTTTTCAGCTGAGGTTTTACACATGTCATTCAAAGGAAGTTTGCCTCTAGCCATTTACTATAAGAATTTAGCTTACCCGTTTGTAAAGCGTCCTGAAAGATCCCAGGTGTGCAGATCAATTTAAAAAAGTACAGCAGCAGCAGCAGAGATCAGTGAAGAGGCAGACATGTTTGCTCAATTACTGCATCGGTCTAAGTCACTTTTTTCAAATTCATCTATTTAGTAGCCATTAGCAGAACAGGGCTTTTGCGTATGTGTCAGTGTAATCAGTGTACCAAGAAATGGTGCACTGACAAAGGTTCTGTCTTGCTTGAACTGCAAGCTGTGATTAAAGATTAAATGTGTGAATTTTTTTAATACTCAATTTTTCCTAATTATTAATTAAGAGTAACACATTCAGTTCCCACCCCTAGTCTATATTTAACAAAAAGATGCTCAATTATCAAATTTACTTTTTATCCAATGTAAAGCCAACATCTTTTTTTCTTCTTTCAGAAACTCACACACTGACTTACCAACAGAAATTAAAATCTCATCTGATGACAAAGTGTAAAAGTGTGTGTGAGACTACCACAAAGGCACCATTTGTGGATCAGATCTACACTGAGCTCTACGTCACAGAGCATGGGAGACGAGAGGCCAATGGGCAACATGAGCTTCAACAGATAGGAGCAGCATCTTGGATACCAGAAAGTTCAAAAAGCACAATCAGCTGTGACGATATCTTTAAACGTAGAGAAGGGGAGCCAGGCTGGACACTAATGACCAAAGGAGTTGCAGGAATTGGGAAAACAGTTCTGACACATAAGTACACCTTGGACTGGGTTGAAGAGAAAGCCAATCACAACATACAGTTTATCTTCCCGTTTACTTTCCGTGAGCTCAATTTGCTAAAAGGTAAAACCTACAGCTTAGTGGAACTCATCCATTACGTCTTCACTGATATCAAAGAAGCTGGAATCTGCAGGTTTGAGGAGTTCCAGGTTGTGTTCATCTTTGATGGTCTGGATGAGTGTCGCCCCCCTCTGGACTTCAATGAGACTCAGATCTTGACAGATGTTACAGAGTCTGCTCCAGTGGATGTGTTGATCATAAACCTCATTAGAAGAAAGTTACTTCCATCTGCTCACCTCTGGATTACCACAAGACCAGCAGCAGCCAATCAGATCCCTCCTGAGTTTGTTGACATGGTGACAGAGGTCAGAGGGTTTAAAGATCCACAGAAGGAAGAATACTTCAAGAAAAGGTTTACTGATGAAGAACATGCCAACAGAATAGTCTCCCATATCGGGACATCACGAAGCCTCCACATCATGTGCCACATCCCTGTGTTCTGCTGCATCACAGCTACAGTCCTGGACCATGTCCTGAAGAACAGCGAGAACAAAGAGTTGCCGAAGACCCTTACTGAGCTGTACATCCATTTCCTGTTGGTTCAGGCAAAAAGAGACAAGGAGAAGTATCTCACACACCTTCCAGCAGGTCCAATATGGAATGAAGAGACCAAGAAGATGTTTCATTCTCTGGGAAAACTAGCATTCAAGCAGCTAGAAAAAGGAAACCTGATGTTCTATGAAGAGGATCTAAAAGAGTTTAACATAAATATAAATACAGCCTCAATGTACTCTGGAATGTTCACAGAGATCTTCAAGGAAGAGTGTGGACTGAACCAGGAGAGGGTCTTTTCCTTTGTTCATCTGAGCATTCAAGAGTTTCTGGCTGCCCTTTATGTGTTTTTGAAGTTCAATAACACAGGAGTCAATGTCCTGAAAGGAAGGAGTGTGTCGGTTCTGAGCGAAGCTAAAACTAAGCAGTTCTACCTGAGTGCAGTGGACAAAGCTTTAGAGAGTCCAAATGGACACCTGGACATGTTTGTTCGCTTCCTGTTGGGCCTTTCGCTGAAAACAAATCAAAGGCTCTTAAAGGGTTTGGTGTCGAAGACGAGACGTAAACCACAGGCTACAGAGACTCTTGTGCAGTATGTAAAGAAAAAGGTCAATAACTGTTCTTCGACTGAGAGAAGCATCCGGATGTTCCACTGGCTGAATGAACTGAACGATCGTTCTCTAGAGGAGGAGATCCAGCAGTCGCTCAGCGAAAGCGACTTTGCAAAGAAGCTCACTGCCTCTCAGTGGAGAGCTCTTGCCTTTATTTTGCTGTCATCTCAGAAGGAATTAGAGACTTTTGACCTGAAGAAATTCTGTGCTTTAAAGGAGGCACTGACATGGCTGCAGCCCGTGGTTAAAGCATCAACAAAATCTCTGTATGTATAAATTTTCATTGAAATGTGCAATATGTAAGAATTACATTGTGAAATAATCACAAAACCATGAGAATGTTATACTGAGTTAGGTTTCATTCTCAGCTAGCAGGGGAGTTGTCAGGTTTTCTTTAAATAAAAATGAAAGATGATTGTTTACATTGTGCATTTGTGAGGTTTGTGCATGCAGCAGTGTATGCATTTGTAACTTGGGCAAATCTCTAGAATTGCTTAAAAAACTAAAGCCAGTAACAGGAGTGACCCAAAAGATATTTCTGGTACCCCTAAGAAGCCATGGCATCTTTTTGTTTTTCTCTAATATTGAGTGAAGCAGGCTAACATTGAACTAACAATGCTAACAGTTCATTATAATTAAAACAAGATTAAAAACTTCTCAGGTTACTTTTTCAGTTACCAACAACTCTATATTACAGTGAAATGTACGTGTGAAGTGATTAATGAGTCAAATCAGGGTATATACAGCAATCCTTAAGTAAAATTTACTACTTTTTAATACTTTTTTTTACTACCTTCAGAATTTTTTTAAAACCATCACAACACTAAATTGCAAATGTTAATCAGCGACCTATTTACACATATTTTAACATATATAACATACAAAAAGCATAGACTTAGAGACTCACTGATGTTGACAACGTATTGCGCATATTTATTTTACTTAGAAAATATGCCAGGCACTTCTTTTCAGCGGTTCAGACAGTTGACCACGGGGCCTGAAATGATGCAGAACGACCACTGAATATGACGTCATCATAATGTGACCGGATATGCTAAAGTAGGGCTGCTCAATTATGGCAAAAACAATAATCACGATTATTGTGACTGAAATTGAGATCTCGATTATTTAAGACGATTTTTCAATTTATGTAGATTTTTTTAATTTATTTTTATTCAGTCATAAAACTGCTCAGGGCACAATCAGGGCAAAAATAAACAAGAAACAAGATGATCACTAAAATAACTCCTGATTCCCAGTATAAAAAGACCAATATACTTATAGCTCATAGTTTATGACCCAAGGGCTATAGACCTTGGTTTAACTCATTTAAGTCTAACCAGTACAGACCAAAATACCAATATCTTGCAAATACTGACAGCAAGAATTATACAGTGGCATTTATAACAAATAAATGCAAATAAATTGATGTTCACAAAATGTTGCATAACATTTATTGAGTCGTGTCAAGGTGCTGTAGGAGAGTGCACTAGCACCGTGTCCTCAGAGAGATTAGTTATTAGTTATCAGCGTGAGGAACTTATTTCTACCTTATTTATAAACTATTTATTTACAAGTCCATCAGTTAATGTAATAATTGTCCCAACCACAGCTGCACCCCCCAACCCGGTCTCACAGCAATCGGGGCTAGCTGCACGTGTGTTTAGCGCGCCGCACGCGCACATTTAGCCGTTTTTAGTGGCTCAGGAGCCCGCAGGTACGGTGTGTGTCACTCACTCTGGTTACTCCAACAGGGAACCGGCTCCGAGAGCCGTTTCTTTAGCGACTGACACATCACTACATCATTCCATTTTCCTAATGTCCTGAAGAACGGTCCGGAGCGCAGGCGGAGTGTTTAGCTAACCTGCAGCAGGAAATGTCGACGATAGTTATCCAGAAAGTAGCTAAGGGTTACCAGAGATGTTTCTGAGGTGTTCGCTAGGTACTTTTAAGATTTAAAAAGTCAAGAAGGGGGTCTGAAAAGCTGTTGGAAATAGCATCAAAGTCGCTAAGTTGGCAACGGAGCGCTTCATTTGTAACTCAGGGCAGCTCAAGTGGGAGGAGCAAATAATCGGCTTGTTTTATTTTTATAATCGTTCAAAACATTTCATTCGGAATATATTTCTATGTCGATGTTCAGAATACGACACCTGATAGTCTGAAAAAAATAATACCTAACTTGGAAAAAATAATACCTCTGAGACCAAATTTAACACTTTTAATGGCCTTAAATTTGACTATTTTTATTTATCACTTTTTAATACTTTTTAAAACCCCGCGGACACCCTGCAAATGTGTAGTTTTACTTCCTTTAATGAGTCATTCAGAACAATAACAGCAAGCTAACAACAAGACGACAAACAACTGCACTTCCTCTAACGCATGCGACTAACTGAGGTAGTATACGTAACAAGTACTCGCTACCGTAAAACATCCAAAAATTGCTAACTACCGATACAACAATTATCAACTTATCAGCGACTCATATTTGCTTGTCTTCTAACATCTTCTGATATAGATGTGTAAGTGGTAACAGCCATGAAATTTTGAACAGATGTGAGAAAGTTATATTTTTGCTTAAAAATGGATTAGAGTAACCACATTTGACCACAGGATGTCATTGTTACAAACTGTGCTTTGAATAGTAATGTTTATTTAAAATGAAGCATTTACATTTTACCTTTGAAATGTTATTTTCCAGGCTTAGTGGCTGTAACCTCTCGTGGAGAAGCTGTATATCTGTGGTGGACATTTTAACCTGTGAGAACTCTCATCTCAGAGAGTTGGACCTGAGCAACAATGACCTGCGTGATGCTGGTGTAAAGCTGCTTTCTCGGGGACTTGGAAATCCAAAGTGCAGACTGGAAATCCTCAGGTCAGTAGGAATTTTATCAACATGCAGAACCCATTGTTGTAGTCTCCTTTTGGTTTAAACAATAAACAAATGAAAATCGATAGTTTGTTATTTTAATTTTCAAGTCAAAAATCAAAAATAATACAATGGCTGACTCATTTTTTTGTTTTGTTTTAAATCTGATGCACAAACGAAAAGGGCTTGCTCTGAAAGCTTCCAATTTTAGACTCAGTAAAACCCCAAAATAAAATAATAAAAAAGTGGCTCATAATAAATGTTGATTTCACAATTTGTTGACTGAATCAAGCCTGCCTCAGCCTTAAAAAGAGGTCCATGTACTTATTGGCATTTGAAATTTTATTTGAGAAGTAAAAAAAATAATAAAATAAAAAAAATAAAATACATTTTAAGACTTCTATTTTTGGTTAAAGGATAATAATAAGAGAAGTAGTAGTTTTTAATTATTTGGTAAAAGAATGTATAAATCGAACACTGCACATGCCTTTACACATTTTTTTGTTCAAGTAATGAAAGTGTACCGTAAATAATCTAATACAGGCCCAGGCCTTTATTTACTTAACTGCATCCTGGTTCAGGCCTTTATTGGAAGGAGGGCAAAATTAGAGGCAGGCCACAATTTCATCCATCCATCCATCCATCCATCCATCCACCCTCCCTCCCTCCCTCCCTCCCTCCCTCCCTCCCTCCCTCCCTCCCTCTCTCCCTCCCTCCCTCCCTCCCTCCCTCCCTCCCTCCCTCCCTTCCTTCCTTCCTTCCTTCCTTCCTTCCTTCCTTCCTTCCTTCCTTCCTTCCTTCCTTCCTTCCTTCCTTCCTTCCTTCCTTCCTTCCTTCCTTCCTTCCTTCCTTCCTTCCTTCCTTCCTTCCTTCCTTCCTTCCTTCCTTCCTTCCTTCCTTCCTTCCTTCCTTCCTTCCTTCCTTCCTTCCTTCCTTCCTTCCTTCCTTCCTTCCTTCCTTCCTTCCTTCCTTCCTTCCTTCCTTCCTTCCTTCCTTCCTTCCTTCCTTCCTTCCTTCCTTCCTTCCTTCCTTCCTTCCTTCCTTCCTTCCTTCCTTCCTTCCTTCTTCAGCTGCTTATCCGGGGTCAGGCTGTGGGGGCAGTAGCCTAAGCAGGGAGGCCCAGACTTCCCTCTCCCCAGCCACTTGGACCAGCTCCTCCGAGGGAACCCTAAGGTGTTCCCTGACCAGCCGCGAGACATAGTCTCTCCAGCGTGTCCTGGGTCTTCCTTTAGGCCTTCTCCCGGTTGGACGTGACCGGTAAACCTCACCAGGGAGACGTCCAGGAGGCATCCTAACTAGATGCCTGAGCCACCTCAACTGACTACTCTCTATGTGGAGGAGCAGCAAATCTACTCTGAGCCCCTCCTGGATGACCGAGCTTCTCACCCTATCTCTAAGGGAGAGCCCAGCCACCACGCGGAGAAAACTAATTTCGGCCGCTTGTATCCGCGATCTCATTCTTTCGATCACTACTGACGTTTAAATCAAGAGCTTTGCTTTGTGGCTCAGCTCTCTCTTCCCCACGACAGATCGATACAATGCTCGCATCTCTGCAGACGCAGCACCAGTCCGCCTGTTGATCTTGCACTCCAGCTTTCCCTCACTCGTGAGCAAGACCCCGAGATACTTGGAACTCCTCCACTTGGGGCAGGACCTCATCCCTGACCTCGGATTTAGAGGAGTTGATTCTCATCCCAGCTGCTTCACACTCAGCTGCAAACCGCTCCAATGAGAGCCGGAGATCACGTTCTGATGAACCCAACAGGACCACATCATCTGCAAAAAGCAGCCAAAATTTCAATTTGAGCTAAATAAACTACCAGTAGAATAACAAGATTTTCTGTCTATTTGAACCTATCAAACACAAGGTTCATATACTGAAAATGTACAGTTAACATTGTACGTATGTATGCATATAGAACAAACACCGTTGTTTCAGGCTAAATCCCAGTATGGTAGTGAACGTAGCAAACATGCCAGTAGTGCATTGTAAACACTTGGTGATAATTAGGTTGATTCACAACAAAAGGCAACAGATACCTTCCCCCTCCTAAGTTTAACCGTTTGTGTCTTGTTTGGTTTGAAATAATAATAATAATTTTTAAAAAATCCTCCAACTGTTTAATCCTCATCCTCTGCATTTCCATGTTACAACACTGAGCTAACTGCTAAAAACTTGAACACTATACAAGCTATTTGTGGTGAGGACATGTGAAAACCGTATCAAACTGTTTACCTGCTGTTTTTGTAGCTGTGTTTCAAAGCTGCTCAATAATACGGCATAAAAAACCTTCAACTCTTACCTGTGATGAAACTGCATTTTCTGCCCCATTTCTGCTCATCATGCAGCCGGAGATTATGATCCACTATTCTGTCTTCATTCAGTACATTTCAGTAGGTCCTTTGTGGCACACTACTTTTGGGACACAAAAAAAATAGTTTGTTTTTGTATCGATCGCATGGAATTTGGGCATTTTTTACACCCAGTCAGCAAAGTCAATAAAGCTTGGGGCACACCGGGGGCAGGCGTGTTTCGCCTGCCATTTTGAGAAGTCAAGTGGTCACACAGGAAGCGCCGCACCACTGAGCACTTCTTGGAAAGTCAACTTCCCCAGGGGGATTCAAGATGGCGAAGTGAGCAGGTGGAAAAGTTTGCAGGTCTGACTTAAAAATACAAGTGCGATGTCCTGAAGGATTATTTTGTAAAAAACAACTACTCCTGAAGTAAATACAAAGTAAGGGAAACCTACAGAAGATACCTTCAAGATAACATCTATATTGACTAAGCAATATGTCCAACCTGCAATGGCTAAAGCTTGCTACCTTGACTTTCTGATCACGATTATGACCTGGAGGCAATCAGAGAAGCGTGTGAAGAGGAAGTTATGGAAGAGATGGAAATCCAAGAAAAGATGGCAAAAACTCTGGGTGACCACACTCCACTACCAAGCCCAAATCCAAAGAGACAATGAAAGAAGACCGAAGGAAAACAAGTAAACAATGAAAATATATATGAGACACTGCTAGCCTTTACGCAAAAAATGGAGGACAGATTTGACACTCTTGACAAAAACCTGAAGGCTTTTGAAAGTCGAGTTGAAGCAAACATGAAGGAAACAAAAGAAAACAAGGAAGAAATTGACAAACTGAAAACACAGATGGAGTCTCTGATAAAGGAAAATAAAGATTTGAAAGAAAAAAGTCTGGAGAGCACTCAATATCGGAGGAAATGGGACCTGAGATCACTGGGACTGGCTGAAAAAGAAAATGAAAATACACATGAAACAGTGATTGGAATTCTAACAAAAGTCATTCCTGTGTCGGTGGATAAACTTCAAATCATGGTTGACACAGTACATCACACTGCCGCCATTCTCGTCCACAGCCTCGTCACCTCCCGTCTCGACTATTGCAATTCACTTCTTTATGGTCTTCCCAACAAACTCCTTCATAAACTGCAACTGGTCCAGAATTCAGCAGCCCGTATTATCACCAGAACCCCTTCCTTTCACCACATCACGCCGGTTCTCCAGCAGCTCCACTGGCTCCCAGTTAAATTCAGGTCCATCTTCAAAATTCTCCTCCATACCTTCAAAGCAATCCACAACCTCTCTCCTCCATATATCTCAGACCTTATAAGTATTCACACCCCGTCCCGTTCACTCAGATCTTCTTCTTCCTTCCATCTTGCGGTTCCTTCTGCCCGTCTCGCTACCATGGGGAGCAGAGCTTTCAGCCGCTCTGCTCCTCGACTCTGGAACTCACTTCCCCCAGACATCAGGAACATCGACAGTTTTACCCTTTTCCAATCAAAACTCAAAACACATATGTTTAAATCTGCCTACAACCTCTGATTTTATTGAAATGTTTCTCTCTGTTTTTTCTTCTTTGGGTTTTATTATTGTTTTATTGTATTTTATTACGTGTTTTGTGTAAAGTGACCTTGGGTGTCCTGAAAGGCGCTTTGAAATAAAATGTATTATTATTATTATTATTATTACATCAGTTGGGAAAAAAAGACAATGCTGTGACTAACAAGATGCCAAGACCAATCATCATCCAGTTCAGCATGAGGACGGCAAGAGATGAGGTGTGGAGGATGTCCAAGGAGGCCAGAGTCTGCAAGGAGATGCACATAAAATTCAAAGAGGACTTTTCCAAAGACCGTGAAGCCCGAATGAAGCTGTAGCCGAAAGGACTGGAGGCTCGGAACAAAAGCAGAAGAGCATTTCTGAAGGAAAAGTATGTAATAGATGGGAAAAGGATTGACCCATAGGTTATAATAACAAGGAGTATACAGAAAAGGAGTAAACCATGTCTTAGGTCGGTATAGAGCTCCAGGAGTTGACGTCACTTCTCCCGGCATGCAACAGTTCAAATCGAAACGGCGCCATATTGGCAGGTAGAAGCCCGCAGCTGGACTATTTGTTATTGTCAGAAAACTCAATCAAACGGGAAATACGGTAGATTCCAGTTGTGCCCCAGGATGCAGAACAGACGCGGACAACATAAGGAATGAGCCATCTACAGGATTCCCCAAGATCCGGAGCGCCGCAAACGTTGGACCATTGTAATAAAACGCGCTAGTGACCGGGCTAAAATGAAACTGTGGGACCCCGAGAGTAAAGGTTTTTGCTTATGCAGCGACCACTTCATATCAGGTACTTAAACCAACGTTTCCTCAACTGTGTATGGTATTTATTTTAAATGCTTTTATTACGATTCTTAGTGGGCTTCCTAAACTTATTTTGGCGTGGCTTTTTCTGTCTTATTACTCATAGCAACAAGTAAACATCACGTAAAACGTTGCCTCGTGAGTTATGCGTGCTGCCGTTTCCGTGTTTTATGATCACAGCAATTAACCGGCTAAGCTGTATTTAATTTTTAAGCAATGGTTGATCAATTGTCAGATCACGCATAAAAAGCACTTTGGATTGCTATTATCTGTCTCACCGAGACAGATCTCAGACAGATCCTGAGACGCTCCTGCCTGACATATTTATTTTATTCACGGAAATAAATCAAACTAGTGATTTCTCTTGGCGTTCAGTTTATACATTCAAACAGCACAGCACTCTATTTAAACTACTTACGTGTAAATCTGTTATTTGTCCATCCATCCATGCATTTTCATCTGCTTATCCGGAGTCGGGTTACGGGGGCAGCAGCGTCGAGAGGCCCAGACTTCCCTCTCCCCAGCCACTTGGGCCAGCTCCTCCGGGGAAATCCCAAAGGGTACCCCGGCCAGGTCCGGTAAGAAGTCCGCTCCGACAGCTTCTGGCATTTTTAAAAAGTATCCCAGGGGCACAGTAAGGGTCGGTGATGTTTAGTCTATTTAATTTCTGATTGTATAAAACTATTTCTTCGGTTTAAAAGTGTGAAGTAAACTCCGACGAAGTAAAATCCAAGCTAATCCCGTTCATGTTCATGTTTACGATCCGTGTTTGTTTACCTTTTTTGACTGCCAATATGGCATCTACTAACTGAGTGTCACATGGGGTCCGGAGCTATATAGGTTATAGGAAGTTTAGTCTGGATTGAAAAAAAAAGTTGGGTTTCACTTAAACAACATGTTTGGAGTACTGGGAGGTTAAGGTATATAGGACATGATGCTCATTCCTGCTTGGAATATTGTTTTCGTTTTAGTGCTTTACGAAACGGTAAATCTATTTTTTCTTTTCTATAAGTCGGTTCTGATCAGTTCTTTAAATGTTCGGGGTTTGAAAAACATTGTTAAACGGAAGGCCATTTTTTTATTTTTTTTCCAAGGAAAATAAGGCAAATGTTATGTTCATGCAAGATACGCATTCTAGCAAAGAGGATGAAAAATTCTGGAAGCAACAATGGGAGATGTAATTTTCTACTCACATGGGTCCTCTCATTCAGCAGGAGTTATGTTTTTTTATTTAATAGATTCCCCGGAAAGGTTATCCATAAAAGCGAAGAAGCAGGTCATTGGCTCATACTGATAATATAATTATTTGAAAAGAAACTCATTCTTGTCAATGTATATAACAATAAGACTCAAAACAGAAACATGATGACAAACTTAAGTCAGTTAATTGGAGAATGGAGAATTAAATACAGTACTGACCACATAATAGCAGGAGATGATTTTAACTAGGAACCTAATTCATGGCTTGATAGACACAGAGAGGGCAGCAACCAGAGCACGAAAGCATTATTAGTGACTTTTGTGTGTCAAATAATTTGTTAGATTATTGGAGGATGTCAAATCAGAACATTATGAAATATTCTTGGTTTAGCCCAGGAAACAAAAACTTCTGTTTGAGACTAGATAATTGGCCTGTCGCTCAGACAATAATTGCCTTTGTAAGCAAGGTGAAACTCAAAATTCCCCACTGACTGATCATTGTTTGATAAATATATCATTAGTAATAGTTAAACAGCAAAGAACGGAAAACTTGTGGAAGTTTAATAGCAACTTATTACAAAACAAAGTTTTTTGTAAGGAAGTAGAACTTAAAAGTGTAGAAATCAGTAATATGATAATGTCAAATATAAGTAAGTGGGAATGGTTCAAGTACAGAGTTTAACACTTAGCTATAGAAACAGGAAAGAAAATGTCAACCCTGCGCAGATGTAAACAGACAGAGTTAATAGAGCAAATAAATGTGCTTTGTGGTAAGCCTGATATAACCGAAGAAGAGACCAAAAGGTTAGACTCACTACAAAAGGAACTAGATGAAATTTACTTGGAGAAAGTGAAAGGAGCTTATGTGAGATCTAAAGCTAAATGGATTGAGAAAGGAGAGAAAAAATCCTCGTATTTCTATAGCCTTGAGAAACAAAGACAAACTAAGAGAAAAATAACTAAACTTAATAAAAATGGCACTACCATTAAGGACTCCGGCCAAATAATGGAAGAAATCAGTAAATTTTATGGTAATTTATGTAGAGAAAAAAAAACCAGAAGGAGGACATGGATATCCTGTTTGACTAAATAAAAGGTCACATAAAAATGTTAAAAGAAGATGATCAATTGCTACTAGAAGAAGATTTGACCATTGAAGAAGTAGAAATCTCAGTAAAATAAATAAAAAAGGGGAAGTCACCAGGAATGGATGGGCTAACAACAGAATTATATCAGACATTTGGCAATAGATTAAAAAATTGTTATTTCAGGCCTTTCTAGATTGTATAAATAGTGGACAACAATCTCCAACAATGAAAACAGGTTTGATAACTTTGCTGCCGAATCAAACAAAGATTTAGATTTGTTAGACAATTGGAGACCTTTAACACTTATATGTAATGACTATAAGTTAATAGCCCTAACATATGCAAATAGGATAAAAAAATTTTTAACAAAAATAATTGATGAGTGTCAGTCGGCTTTCAATAAAGGTAGATATATACACAGCAACATAAGATTGATATTAGACATGATAGATTACCGGTCATATATAGAATCAGAAAGTTTAATTTATTTGTTGAGCCCTGATTCACAGTGGTTTCATATTCCTAAAAATATCGTTTAAAAAGTGGGAGGTTTGGAATTTCTTCTTAAATGTGACTTTGATGTGCTGAAATTGCTGATGAAACTGTCAGAATATCACAAACAAGCATTAAATTATTGGAAGATGCTATTCACTCATAACTTTACACCCCATGGCTCCACCTTTGTAACAACAGAACAGTTACAACTAATAGGAAGTCATTATTCATTGAAAAGTAGGATGAAAAAAATGTAATTTTTATTACAGAAAAACTGGATGAGCAGGGTCAGTTTCTAAATATAAATGACTTTAAGGATAAATTTGATATTCAAAGCTCATTTAGAGAATTTAACAAGGTGTGTAAAGCGATCACTTCTCCACTATTAAAACTTATACAACACTATTTATGCTATTCAAAAGGGCATATTAATCTACCTAATTTATATATAAATCAGATTGCCCTTATAGAAAATAAATGTAATAGTAAAATTTTAAATAGGTCATTTAAAACAAATCTATTTAATGACTTCAACAATAATATAAAAATAAAAGATTGTGACATTAGGATAATTAAGTGATGCTTAAAGAAATGCAGTTTAAAATCATTAATGGTTATTACCGAGCAGCAGCAACACTTCAAAAAAGATTTGGTTTTGAGGTGGATCCATGTGGATTTTGTTTACAAGATGAGGAGAGTACTGAACATCTTTTTTACACTTGTCCAATAGTGACTAGCTTCTGGAATTATGACACCTCTCTAAATAAAGTAAAAATTTCTAGTGCAGAGTGGAGACAACCCATAGAAGCACTGGTTAGATCACATTTCAGAGAAAAAAAGAACAGGTTCGATGCACCTAATGAATAAAATTACTAACAGGGGAATCTGTTTCTTTGCTTCACTGTTCTGGTGCTGAGAATATCACTAATGCGGATCAAAGGAGATCCACAGATGAATGCACCTCTTATTTATTATTTGGAGACTACATTTACTGCAGCTGGCAGAGGTAGAGATTTTTTCTATTCATACACGGAATTTACAGAATCATTTTAAATTTTAATAGGGGAAGACTGCAGGAGGGAGCGGTAAAATACAGGGGGTCCCCAGCAAAAACAAGAAACTACGAGTCTGATGAAACCCGCTGGTTTTCCATCAGGCAGTCACGGGGCAGCTCCAACGACCCAGTGGCTGTGCTGGGTCAATGTTATAGAGCTCAGTCCGGCTTGGCAGAGGGTGAACGAGCCGAGGCGATGTCGTGCTCTGCTTAAGAAGAAGTGTTATTTTCCCGCTTCAGAAGCGTCCAGCGTGTTTTTACGCTTTCTCTGAGACATGTCACGTCGCTAAGTTGTTAGCGCCGCGCGCTAACACGTCAATTGTTCAGCGTAGTCTGCTGGAGGTTTTAAGGGTTCAGATGAAAACACCCGACCTCTCAGGCTGCTTACACATCGATCTTAATTTGTCGCTGTTGTGCTCACGCCGTAATACAGTATTAGATGCGGTTAAAGTCAGACATGAAAAAATAAATACATTTTACATGAATAAGTGATGCTTAGCCTGGTGGGGAGAGGAAAACCTGGCCTAATAAGCACTGGAGGAAACCCTGTCAAGATCGTCGACACTCGTTTATCTTAACGCTATTGAAACATGTAAACCACAAAGCATTGTATCCACTGCTACCTTTCTAATTTTAAACTCAGTAACTTATGCTGTAACTTCACCTTGCCCTGCCTGCTCCTCCTTGCTGCCTGCCGACTGTGATCACAAGCGACAACATATAGTTCCCGCTGCTTCTTTGGGAAACAGCACCAAAAAAATAAAAACTTGGGATCTTGTAGGCGTGGCGGTGGGATTTCAGCTGTGGCTACCCAGGTAGTCTCTCAAATCCAGATCCCAGCCTGGCAAGCCATCCTATATAATTTACAGTTGTCCATCAAACTATTTCGGCATCCTATTAGACAATGAACCACATGATGTACTCGCTATGGATGTGAGTCAATGAGGCAGTCTGTCTTACACTGTCGAAGAAGACGCAAATACATTGTGATTTCATATTTTGTGATTATTCATTATACACAGAACAGAAAGAGCCTGTTTTTTTCCTTTTCCTACATGTTTTGGCATCCACTGCTGGTTCTTCAGAACATGTTGGCAATGGTAAAAACAACCTTTTCATTAACTATGGAAAGGTTAGTTTTAGCACATACTGGCTCAAGAAAATTACTTAAAAATATAAAAATATTGCATAATACACCTTTAATAAAAGTGGCTGCATTAAACTCATGTGCCTTTTATTTGTTAGTTTTTTTTTTGTTCTTTGGAATTTCTGTTCAGTAAAGCTATTGATTTATAGATCAATAAAATTATCCATAAAAATATCACCCATGTATCTCGCTATTTGTATAATAGGCAGAGTGACCGAACTATTTTTTTTCCCACTTAAAGCTTCTTTCCGGAGTATTTCTCTTATCTGGTGACAGCATCTAGTGGCTGACAAGCATATCACACAAAAAAATCTGTAGCTCTGTTTTTTTAAGATGGCGACTTCACGTTTCTGTTTATAAATGTGCTTCTGTAGCCGACAAAAAGAGCTAAAACACGCTGTTTTACGAGTATTATTCTCATGTCATGTTGTGTTTTCATGTATTTATATTTTAGAGACTTTCTTGTCATCAACGCTGCATCAGCCGAGGTATTCCTTAAATTTGAAGCATCTAAGCGGTAGTCTAACACTATTGGTTAGTTCTGGTCGGCGCTCAGTTTCTTATTGCACTGGGCTCTGCGGGGCAGGGGGCGTGCTTAGCAAAAAAAAAAAGACGTATATTGCTTACATTTTATCACAGTACATGATAAGATCATCACTTTTACGGATTTCTGAAAAATCATAAATCATTTCTGAAAGGGGAAAACTCCAGAAGGCAGCTTTATATATATATATAGATATATATATATATATCTATATATATATATATCTATATATATATATATATATATATATATATTTCTTTTTTACGTTTGCAGCTTGTCAGGCTGTTTGGTCACACAGGAAGGCTGTGATTCTCTGGCAACAGCTCTGAGCTTCAACCCGTCCCATCTGAGAGAGCTGGACCTGAGCTTCAACCATCCAGGAGAATCAGGACTGAACCATCTTTTTGTGGGGCTGCAGAACCCAGAATGGAAACTGGAAACGCTTAAGTACAATCTAATTAGCATTGCAAAACTGTTCATTTGTGCTTTTTTTTTTTTTTTTTTTTTGCTGTTTATTTGCATTTCTGACACTCCTTTCTACACAGAACTGATCATTGTGGAAAGTCCAGATTGAGTCCAACACCACAAAGATGTAAGTTAAAAGTTCCTGATTCATAGTTAAATAAAACATTATAAGAACCATAACTTCAACTAAAACCTTGAACAACCTACAAAATTCTCTGGAACGTTCTCATAAAATGTCTAAAATGTTTTAGCATAACTTGAATATGACTGTAGCTCTAAAACTTGCTCGTTTATGGGCTGAAAAACAATTTGGTCCCTTGTTCATCTTGTCTGCAGTAGAAAAGATTGTTTTGTTTTTTTCTATGAATTTGGCTGCTGTTTCCATCCAGCTTCAATAAGCTTCAGTTAACATATTTAGTAATAGCTTGTTTATACAACGTACCAGTTGTATTCAAAAATCACCTATGTTTTTTTTCTGCCTTCAGTCTTTTGTGAACTCACTTTGGATCTACGTACAGCAAACGAAAACCTCCAAGTATCCCAAAACCTGAAATATGCTATCGTAATGAAAGAGAAGCAGTCATACCCTGATCAGCCAGAGAGGTTTGTAAAGTGGAAACAGCTGCTTTGCGGTGATGCTTTCACTGGTCGCTGCTACTGGGAGGTCAAATGGAAAGGAAGTGTTAGAATAGGAGTGACGTACAAAACAATCAAGAGGAAGGGGAAGGGTGATAACATCTGCATTGGGAAGAATGATCACTCCTGGAGTCTCTTCTGCACCCAGCAGGGGTTCACTGCTTGGCACAAAAACACAGCACTGGATGTAGAAATGCCACAAAACACTGAGTCTAACAGAATAGCTGTGTATCTGGACTGGTCTGCAGGAACGCTGTCCTTCTACTGTCTGCCCAAACTGGTTTCCTCAATACAGAAGATCCACCTCCACACTTTTCAGGCCACATTCACCGAACCGCTGTACCCTGTGTTTGGGTTTGGACACTTCTATAAATTTAAGAAGGACTCTACACTGTTATATTCCTCAGTGTATCTGACACAGGTTGACTGAGGACGTCTCCCTTTCTGCTTCGAATTGTCCCCAGCAGGACTCAGAAAGTACAACTGAATGTTTATATGGTCTGGCAGGATTGTTTGGATTGCATTTCCTATCTGTAAATATAAACTTATGTTGTCGTATATCAAACTGTTGATGCAAAGGTTTTCCTGGTTCTCACAAGTTAAAAATACCAAATGCCACTAGAAGTTATAGCTTAATCTGTTGAACTCTAGGCCTTTTTGATTAATCTGCTCAAAAATGACATGCCCACACTTAAATGAGTACATTTCTGTAACCACAAGGTCTATTTGATTGCTTTTGGTCTCATTTTAAAGTAAAATCTTGTGGAATGTGTTGATAGGTGTAATTATTAGTATATGTGTCACTGATTAGGTGTAAATGGTAATGGAACATTGTAAACAAGTGGATTTATTTTTCTTTGCTGCCTGAAAAAGTTTGATTTCAGGATGAATGCATCTTTGGAATAATGCAGCAGCAGCAGTTTCAAATTTTAAGAAATTCATAGCCTTACTCAAGGACATTGGCTGTAAAAATTTTGACTTTGACAAAGTGAAGAACAACAATTTTACAGAGATTTATATACAGACACTTCAGTGCACTCTCAAATGGTACATTATTATTATTGTAAGCTTTTTAATATAAAGTTTTTTTCTTAAATTAAATTGTACCATATTGCCCTGCGATGGACTGGCTCTCTGTCCAGGTTGTACCCCGCCTGATTGCCCATTGACCGCTGGAGATAGACACCAGCCCCCCCGACCCTACATTGACAAGCGGGTTCAGAAAATGGATGGATGGATGAAAACTATACCATATTCGACCTTTACATGATTTTGCTAGGCTGAAATTCACAATATTTGATCATTTTCATTATTATAAGATAATATAATTGTTTTGTTTGTTTTATGTCAATTGAAGTGAAACACCTTGACATTTTCTATTTATAAGCCTTATTTATAAACTCACTGCACTTGTTACAAGAGGTTGTTTACCAGAGCAGGAGCATGCTGGACTGTTGAAGTACTTTTCTGTTTTTGTACCTGATGTTGCTTTGCTTAACTCATTCACTGCCATTGACAACTAAAGTCATCATTTTAGATCCAACCGTTCACTGCCAGTGACGACTAAAGTTGTCATTTGCATTTTTTTTACTATTTGAGCATTGGAACGAGCCCCCGCGCTGAGAGAACAAGCATCTCAGCCCTGAAGCCGATCTTCATCCGCATACGTCACACGTCACGTGATCAGGAAGCAGAACATCCATGTGTTAGGAGATTGTTTTGGGCCGTTCCTGTAAAAAAGGTGAGGCGCGAACCGGAAAATCGTCTGCCGATCACAATTCGACAACGGATTATGAAAGAACGGATAAAGCTCGAAACACGTGGATTCTTCCTGATGTAAGAGGTGAGTCTCCTCTTTGTTTTGGGTTTTTTGGCGTCAACATCATCCTAGCGCAAAGTTCTGCGACTCTTAAAAAAAACAGTAAAAACGCTGAGAAACGCTTGCAGCGAAGGCCGTTAGCGATCAGGAAATGGCTGGCAGTGAATGAGTTAAAAAAATAAAACAATTTGTTTTATGATTCAATTTTCATGCTTTTGTTCAAGTAATACTCTAAATTAAAAACTGAAATGAAACCAAATAAAAATCTGATTTGTTTTGTGTGGCGTATTGATTCTTCTTCTTCACAATAGCCTATAGATTTTCTATGGGGCTAAGGTCAGGTGAGTCTGATGGCCAATCAAGAACAGGGATAGCATGGTCCTTAAACCAGATACTAGTAGCTTTGGCTTTGTGTGCAGGCCAGGTCCTGTTGGAAAACAATATCTGCATCTCCATAAAAGTGGTCAGTGGCGGGAAGCATGAAGTGCTGGTTGACAGCTGCATTGACCACCATGGACCAACACAATGGACCAACACCAGCAGATGACATGGCACACAAACTATCACTGACTGTGGAAACTTTACACTGAACCTCAAGCAACATGGATTCTGTGCTCCTCTCCTCCTCCAGACTCTGGGACCTTGATTTCCAAAAAGAATGCAACATTTACTTTAATCAGAGAACATAACTCAGGACCACTCAGCAGTAGTTGCACTATTCAATGTTAGAAGCAATAGACCCTTTGCACGTGACGTCACGCCACTCATGAGACCACCGCCTTCACCATGATGGATGGCAAAAAGACCGTTTACACCCGTTGAAACTCAAGTGAAGCTAGTCAAAACAAGCCAGTTTGTAGCCTGTTGTCGCTTTTATTTAGTTGATTTGACAGTAAAATGGGTTTAGCTTGCTGCGTGGTTGGCTGTACTAACAGACAAGGATGTAAACTCAACTTGTTTAGTTTTTTTTAATAACTTTGATGGAGACTGAGGGCGGAAATGAACTGCAGCGATCAATCAAGTGGACTAGCAGCCCTCAGATTGGCAGCGAACATGTTTTTACCCGATAAGAATAACGTTCATTTATTTCACGAGGAAGACAGGGACAGGGATGAATGTGATGTGTTTGTTTATACTAGTTATTGATAATCCTGATGGATGGGTATTTCACCACGGAGGATGTGCACTGTAGTGTAAAGCGAGATAATTAATATTATTATTATTAATATTAAAGCTCCGATGTATGATTACGTGTGTTAAAATTACATTATTTATTTATATGGGCGTCAGCGTTCAGAGATCTTCTCATTCCGGAGTGAGAGCAGCAGCTGAACCTGGTAACACCACCAGCAACAGAAACTGGTAGGGATCCTGACTTTTTAAAAATCAGCTTTGGTGTAAAGTGAAACGCTGTTTATAACATAATGTTATAAATCCAGAATTTAGAATTTAGGCAAAGTCAGCAACATGTTTGCATCGGTGAACAGCTGCAGCTAGAACGTAAGCTAACATTGGTAAGCTAGTTGACATACCGTTCTCTATGAGCCCCCGCTAGATGCACTACTTCTTCTGATAACTGAACTGGGCATGAACTAGTTGAAGGAATGCTGGAGGAGTTATTTTTTTGCTTTGATCGCAAAAACAATTTCAGGCTCTACTTTTCCCTTTGTTTAGTACGCCTGTCGCTCACTGTTTACATGCTTTTGCCATCCAGAATGGTGGACTCACATGATTAGGTGACTTTGGGTTAAAGGGTCAATACTAGGGATGAGCCGGATACTCGTTTCAGACAAGTATCCGGTACGGATAAAGCATTTTTGACGAATACGAGCATGACACGAGTAAACCTCGTAAATATCTGTAATCGTGCTGAAGGAAAATCCTCATTGGGTAACTGACTGTCTTCACGCTCTGTGATTAGCCAGTCACATAGAGCGCCCGCCCCTCCCTACACACAAAACTCTCTAGCCGGCCGAGAGCGCAGTCCGTCCGGCTCATCCACGCACACACACAGACAGTAACGGATCTTGCTGTGCTTGCTTCACTGTTGCTCACGTTTCTTCAGTACTCCCTAGGTTTTCTTCAGCTTGCCTCTTTTTCTTTTTTCAGTTGAATATTTAAAGTTATTTTTTCGTAACTTACTGTACGTGGTGCATTTGACAAGACAGAGCTGACATGCTGCGTCAGTCACTCACTACCTCCACTCCGGTCGGGTTATTATTTTTTTTTTTTACTCCCTCTCTCTCTCTCCTCTCTATCTCTCTCACACACACACACACACACACACACACACACACACACACACACACACACACACACACACACACACACACACACACACACACACACACACACATGTTGGGAGGAGTGGAAATGATGGACCATGTGTGGTGGAGAGTTCAGGAGGCAGGAGAGCAGGCACGGATGAAAAAATAAAAATGGTTTTAATGGTGGAACGGGAGCGACAGGACAAAACAAGCACATGCACATACAATGATCTGACGAAGACTGGTACAAGGAGGGAGGTATAAATACACAGGGAAATCAGGAACACATGGGCAGGTTAACGAGGGGCAGGTGAGAACATTAAGGGCTAATCAGGGCAGGAGAGAAACACAGTCAGGAAGGCAGGGGCAGAACGTGACAGTACCCCCCCCAAGGGGCGGATACCAGACACCCACAAGGCCACATAACACAGGAGACCCGGGAACACTTGACTCGGAACAGGGGAACACTTGACTCGGGGACACTTGACTCGACAACAGGAACTCTTTGACTTAACAGGAACAGGAAAACTGCAGCAGCCGGGGCCGGGCTGGGACCCAGTAGGAACTGCAGCAGCAGGCGTGGGACCCAGCAGGAACTTCAGCAGCAGGCGTGGGACCCAGCAGAGACTGCAGCATGAAGGACCTGCAGGCATAGACCCTGCAGGCGTGGACCAGGAAGTGGGACGAAACGGCAGGAGCGACGCGAGGAAACCAGGAGCGGTAGCAGGTACTCGGCAAACAGTCCTGAGCAGGTGCACACCATGACTCGACTGGATCCAACAGGTGGAGGCTCGGGTGAAGGGAAGCCGACACGGAGCAGGAAGACCAGCCCTACCACCCCGGAGAACGTTGGCATGCGTAGGGGGTTTTATCTCCATCAAAAAACTCCAGGAAAAGCAGCTTCCATGAAAAAACAGGACGGGGCAGAACAGCAGGAGAGGAGAATGGGTTTGACAACCCCGGGAACAAACAGGAAGCGCCAAACCCCCCTCAATGGGTCCGACCACCCCGGAAACAGGTAGGATGCGCCGAAAAACCCTCGAGTCAGAATCTCCCTCAGCTGAAAGGGAAAAAAAAAGAAAAAAAAAATCCTCCAGAAACAGATGTTAAGCTCACCACAGGTCCAGGTTGGTCAGTTCATTCTGTCATGTTGCAGGTGTGGATGACGGCGGACCATGTGTGGCAGAGCTGACCAGGAGGTAAAAATGCAGGCTTCGGAAAAAGTAAAATGGTTTTAATGGTGGACCGACAGGAACAAAACAACGACTACAAGCAACAATGATCTGACAAAGACAGCCACAAGGAGGGAGGTATAAATACACAGGGAAATCAGAAACACATGGGCAGGTTAACGAGGGGCAGGTGAGAACAATAAGGGCTAATCAGGGCAGGAGAGAGACACAGTCAGGAAGGCAGGGGCAGAACGTGACAGTTTATTTTAATAATTCAAACAAATTTTTTAAAAGTGTTTGCAAACAGCAGCAGGTGGAGGTTAGGGTGACAGGAAGTCCCAGCTTGTTGCTTTCTGAAAATGTAAAATAATAACAAGTAGATAAATTGCTTGGAAATTTAGACAAAGTCTTCTTTTAGATTTTTCTGATAGTGTTTCTTTGTTGTTTCCTTGAAAAGGTGAATATAGGTGTTTGTCACGTTATCTGATCTTTCACCAGTTAAAAAAAAGCAGTGATGTCATCCAGAGAAGCTTCCTGTGAGATTCTGAGAAAACGTATTTTTGCTGTGAGGATATGTGCCAACAGCCCCAAAGATCAGCTAATCTGGACTTTACTCTTTAATGGGATAACGTGCAACTTCTTTATATATTTAAATTCTTTCCTTGTGCCAGTATGTTCTAAAAATCTAATTTGTGCTTTTCATTTATCTTTTCTTGCACCAGGTACTGCAGCAATTTCCTAATGTTGTGATTCTTGCACATATGACAATAAAACCCTTCTGATTCAGATTCTAAAATGACCTTTATGAAATATTACTCAGACCCCCACTCCCCTCTGTGGCCAGTCCTGTCTGTTAGGGTTTGGTAACTGACTTAGAAAAAAGTGGAGTTGACATCCTTGATGCTGCAATCTGCCTCCAGCACGTTTCCTGCATGTTTTAGGTCATGAACACAGCTGATTAGTTTTTTAAGATTCAAGATAATTTATTGTCATTGCACAGGTGTACAACAAAGTTGACTTTGCGCTGACTAAAGACAGCTCATATAAAGTTAGTAAAATATAAGTAAAATAATATAACAAGGCTAAAATTGAAGTCACGCACACACGCTCTCTCTCTCTCTCTCTCTCTCTCTCTCTCTCTCTCTCTCTCTCTCTCTCTCTCTCTCTCTCTCTCTCTCTCTCTCTCTCTCTCTCTCTCTCTCTCTCTCTCTCTCTCTCTCTCTCTCTCTCTCTCTCTCTCTCTCTCTCTCTCTCTCTCTCTCTCTCTCTCTCTCTCTCTCTCTCTCTCTCTCTCTCTCTCTCTCTCTCTCTCTCTCTCTCTCTCTCTCTCTCTCTCTCTCTCTCTCTCTCTCTCTCTCTCTCTCTCTCTCTCTCTCTCTCTCTCTCTCTCATCCACACACATACGCACACACACATGTTTCGCACACACAGCCAGTTTAACGAGAATAGTTTTTTTAATTTTTTTATTTAACCTTTATTTAACCAGGATAGAGACCCATTGAGGTTAAGAACCTCTTTTACAAGGGTGTCCTGGCCAAGAGGCAGCAAAAATACAAACAGTTACAACATAATGGCAATGATAAAACACTCAATCATTAAAAGCAGTTACAAGTTACTAATGCGGTCTCTGAAGCTTTCAGTTTGGTTTTGAAGGCATTTAGTGAAACCTGCTCAGTCATTTTCCAGGTTTTCTGCAGCTGGTTCCAAGCAGAAGGAGCAGAGCAGGCGAAGGCTTTCTTTCCTAACTGTGTGCGAGCAAAAGGAACAGAAAGTAGCAACTGATCGTTACACCTTAAACATTGTAATTAAACAAGTCTAAATTATAAAGTGAACAATAAAGTAAACATAATATAAATGTAAACAGCCACATGTTGAGGTATCTGAATATACAGTAGGTGCTGTAGTGCATTACAGTAACTGTCCAGCAGAATCACTGTTAGTGTGACCTCGTAGCAGCTACATTCACTTCAGTGATGGCTCTTGTATAAAAGCTGTTTAACAGCCTGGTGGTGTGTTATTATTGTCCTGTATCGTTTACCAGACAGAAGAAGTTTGAAGAGATGAGGAAATTATCTCTGTCTGTACCCAAAACAATTCTTATCTGAATCTGATGCCCTTGAAGCCTGTGAGGCTGAAGTGAAAACTCCCCTCAGAAGAAATGTGGAATGCTACCTTTGCTATGGAAACCCTTTCTCCCTATCCCAGCCTGGGCGGGACTGTGACCACTGAAGGCCGTGGAACCATATCTAGGAGTTACTGTGCTCTTATCTCCCTCTAGGGCTGGGCGATATGGCAAAAATAGAATTTCACGATTTTTCCAATATTTTATCACGATTTCGATTTTATCACGATTTTTTATCCATGAAGAGCATAACTTCAATTGTGTATTAAAGAAGAGAAACATTGAATAAACAAACATTTATTCATATTAGGGATAATCAACACAGTGCTAACACACTTATATTTTAAACTCACACCAGACTACCAGACTACCAGACACCAGCCCTGAGAGAAACAATTACAAAAATCAGTTTTTCTCGTTTTTCAAGTTACTTAACATAAATTAATATCGTAAACATATTTAAAGTGCAAACATGTCAATTGCAAACGTATTGTGCAAACATTAACTTGTTCAAAATACTATGTAGCTCCCAGTTGCTCATGTAGTGGATAGTTAAGCTCAAATACGGCGCTGATGTGCGGCTGGACCAGAGATCGCTTGTGGTAGCAAAAAACTGCACATTCTGAATATTTTCTGCAACTCTCACTTTGCATTCAGTGTACATGCGTGGAATGGGGTAACTGTCGGGGGTAACTCTGAAGTGCCTTTTTCCCCCTCCCCCGGACTCTATCCTCATATAAGCACTCTTGATCTATTAAGGTAGCGCGACTCGTGTTGCGAATGACCACAGTCAGCAATCCTTGTCATGTGTCTATGTATGTATGTCTGATCTCAGAATTGTGTGTACTGAACCAATTGAATTTCCCTCTGGGATTAATAAAGTACTTTTGAATTGAATTGAATTGAATTGAATGGTCAGCAGGGTGGCTGTACCACACCAGGATGCTGGTGGTCAGGACACTCTATGGAGCAGTGATAAAACCACACCAACAGGTTGATCTTCCTGAGAGCCCTCAGGAAGTGCAGCCATTGTTGTGCCTTCTTTATCAGACATATTTTGTTGTGTGTCCATGTGAGGTCCTCTGAATCGTTTGTGGCCAGCAAATAGAACTGTGGCACCCTCATCGGGAGTGACTGGTGCTCCACCTTTCTCGTTCTTGGGTCAATGATGATTTGTTTGGTTTTGTTGGTGTTCGGGGTCAGGTTAGCTGTACACACAGGGACATGCCTGGAAGTTTTTGCTTCGCAGCCGGTTTGGATCAACCCACAGACTTTAATTGATTGTATGTGAAGCAGCAACAATCTGCTACAGTTCCACACTGCCGATGCTTCCAGTGTGAAGTCCGAGTGAGAGTCATGTTGTTGGTAGCTGCTGGTGTTGTGTGTCCATGTGAGGTCCTCTGATATGTTTGTACCCAGGAACTTGAACTGTAACACCATTTAGTGATGACAACTCCTGTAAACACTAATGAAAGCTGAGGAGACATTTCAGCTTTCAGATTAAGGTGTTAAAAAGACCAATGCAGAACATTTGGCCTTTGGTTCTACTAAACGGACACTAGGGGGTAATAAAAGCAGGGCAAAACGGTTTGTTTTATGCTCCTTAGAGACCTGGCTGTGCAGGTTTGGTTCCTGGATTTTCTAAACACAGAACAGGATGCAGAGGTCTAATCATCCTCTACCATTGAACCAGCTTCCAGTTTCCATCCTTGAAGCAGACACCTGCTACAGGGCTTCAGACTGTCAGACTTATCTGGCTTGGTTCACCCTAGCTCCTCCCTGCTGGAGTACACCCTGACCTCTATTCCTCACTCTTCCATAGAAATGAAAACTGGGCTAGCCTCTCTGTGTTTGTTGCTTTCCTGCTTTCTCAGGCCTCTTCAGCCTGGTTCTGGTTCTGCTAGAGGTTACTGTGGTCCTTGTCCTTCTGTACTCAGTGTGGGGCATTGCACTGAAATGAAGATTGAGCCCAATCTGTTGGGTCCTTTAGGGATATTATGAGGAAATGGCATTTTGTGATCTAGAGAATCTAATTTTATTTGAACTGAACGGAAAGTATTGTTGGCAATTGACTCAAATCTGGACCCATATAACGGTTAAGATGTTTCTTGTGAACTGTTCCTTTATAAATTAAAATAAGTAAATAAAATTATTAGAGTTTTGCTTTTTTGTTGTCACTTTCAAACAAGTTCCTGGTTAGGTTAAAGTGAGCAAATATGGTTACTTATATCCAAAAAGAGCAAAGGGATTTTAAAATAATTTAGAAGATAAAAACGTATTCATGATTTTTAAATAGATTATGGAAAAGTTTGAAATAATTTAACAAAAAGTAAAAAAAACATGTATTTTTTTTCTAATAACCACAGTGTGAATTAGTATTTTTTTTTTCTGAAAAAAAAAAGTTTTTTCCTGTAACACGTTTACCTGATCTGTTTTTGAACTCATCCTGTCAGAAACAAAAAGTTCTAGAGTTTGGCTGTAACCGAGCCGTCCTCGTATACTTCCTGTTTGAGCTGGTTATAAACAGAGGGGAGGTGAACACACAGAAGCCTCCTGCATTAGATTTCTGCTTCATCAGGTAAACCTACCTGTTTGTTACACTTAATCTGCCTTCAACATTTTCACATAGACGACACTTTATTGTTAATGATTTTGCTCTACTGTTGTTTAGAAGCTGGTTGCTGAGGTTTATCGTCATGACTACAGCATCGCTCTTCCTCATTTTCCTGTCAGTGACAGATGTCCCTCTGGTAAGTTTCACTCATGTGGTTTTCCTACCCATGTAAAAAAAAAAAAAAAAAAAAACGCGCTGAAGCAAATACAGAAACAAATTGTTTCAATTTAATACCGATAGAAAATAAAGACTGTGTGACAGAGCTCATCAGTTAAAACAGAACCAAAGTGGTGAGTTGAACCATAAAGAGGTTCTTATTCATTTGTGACTGACTCATCATTCTAAGTTCTCAGGTGTGTTTTCCAGGTGAGTCAGTGAACATCTCTGGATTCCTCCCACGACTCAAAA